>NC_090266.1:412059093-412359093 GCF_040414725.1 Anabrus simplex | reverse complement strand
CCATATGCGACATTTGTACATTGTTATAGCCACCTATTGAATTTAACACTACAGCAGTCTGCTTCAAAAATCAATGAATGTACCATTTTCTTCCAAACAATGTCAGGATTTGCTGCTTTTTTGTTTTCAAAGTCTACAAAGAGAATAGCTGCTCTTCGAGATTTTGTTCAGAAGAAGTTGCCAACAGTAGCACCAACGAGATGGAATTTTGCTTCACGTCTTATTAATACAGTGAAGGAATATTATAATACGCTGCAACATTCTTGCAACATGTACAGGATACTTCAGACGACTGGGATAAAGACACTACATTGAATGCACAAGGATCTTTATTCTTCTTACTTAAGTTCAACACTAGATTTCTGCTGGCAGTGTTCTCCAAGATTTTTTCATTCTCCGATACTGTGTTCAATATTTTACAAACAAAAAGTCTGGATATTCAGTACTGTGGCAAGAAGGTTGAGGAGCTCTTTTTAAATATCCAGTCTATGAGAAATGAAGATTTTTATAGTTTGTATGGACATGTTGATACTGAAATTGATGTTTACGGAGGACAGCCGTGCTCTAAAAATCGAAGAATTAGTGATGAACCAGAAAAATCAAAATACAAACGGCTATTCAATGGAATTATTGACAATGTACTTGTCCAAATAGGAGAGCGTTTTAAATGCATAAAGAAATTTGTGTTCTTCTCGCTGTTGGATTGTGATTTGTTTGAGAAGCACAGAAATAGGTTTCCAGACAGTGATGTTACTGCCCTAGAAAAGATCTATGGGCCATTTTTCAACATTGTTCGCTTAAAAACCGAAGTAAGTGTGATGTATTCATCTTCTGATTTTAAAGAGAAAAATGTTTCAGACTTAATGCAGTTTATGCATACAAATAAATTGTACTTGGGTATGCCAGAAATTTTCAAGCTCATCAAACTTGTAGCAACAATTCCTGCTACTACATCCTCTGCAGAACGTTGTTTTCAACACTGAAACGCATTAATACATATTGCAGATCGACTCAATGTCAGGAGAGGCTATCATCATTAGCTATGTTGTCGATTGAAAAAGGATTGCTTGCAAAAATTAGATTACAGTCCTCTTTCTATGATGAAATTATTGGTGGTTTTGTAAAGAGAAGTCGCAGAGTAGAGCTTGTTTTCAAGTAGGAAGATCTAATAAATAGTTGCAATTTTTCTGTGTACATAGTTTGACGTTTACTTGTTTAAATATAATAACTGGCTTGTCATGATTTGTTAATAATTATAAAATGTGCCTGATTGTTATTCTTCTGGCCATTCTTGAAGGTGTGACGTAACCAGTTTGAATGCATGTTCATGTAACCGATGATTAAAATGTTCATGTGATTTAGCGATTATTGGGTTTATAAATTTTATTCAGAACTATGCATGTCCCACCCCACCAACTTTCACGAATGGAAGAGCAAGCCTGACTTTCATGACCAGCATTCGCCCCTGCTTTATAGGAAGTGGAATTACATTGGCGTACTTCCAAATTGTCAGTAATGTGCCGTTTTTGAGACAGTAATTAAAAATATGGGTGAGAATGGGTAGAATAGTGCCAATAATATTATGTATGAAAGTAATAGGAATTTCATCGACACTGCTTGCTTTGGATTTAATAGAATTCAAGACTTTCTTAACTTCATTAGTGCTGACGACACGAAAGGTAAAGCAGGGGCGATTTTGTGTGGTCTGTTAAGCGGATTAGACTGAGCTTTCTCTTCCATGAAATACTCATTTAAATCATTGAGTGGAATGTCAGGTATCTGAAGCTGTTCATGTGTTTTTCCTATGCCCATGGCTCGGAGATGCCTCCAGGCACTAGCCGTATTTAGGTTACTTACTGATTCACGAACATATTTAAATTTAAGGTTACGGATGATTTGTTTAGTTTTATTCCTAATTATTCTATATTGTTCATAGTCATTTGGGTCCTGAGTACGTTTGTAATGTCGGTAAAGAGCATCACGTTGAGACATCATATTTTTAACTGCAGGGGTTAGCCATGGATTAGGTTTGCGGGATATTCTGATCTGTCTTTTCGGTGCATGTTTGTTGTATAGATTGTGTATTAACGAATTAAATGTATTTATTTTTTCATCAATGTCTCTCAGATTTAAAATGCTATTCCATGGAAGATTATAGGCATCGTGTCTTAATTCATAGATGTCAATATCTTTCATATTCCTGCACGTTATATACCTAGGTTTATATTTTGGAACGCGAAGTGAGTACGCAAGAAATATAAGATCGTAGGTGGATACGGCTGGAACTGAAATTTGTCTGTGGTTTACAACTTTCTGGGGGTTGTTTGTTACTTTGAGATCTATTAAGGTGTGGGAAATGTTGTTGGCAGTACGTACATGGTTAGTAGGGTCAGAGGGAAGGATAGTCAAGTCACATGAGGAAAACAAATCTTCTAGTTTCTTAGTATTGTATTTCTTCGTAAGTAGATTTGTATTGAAGTCGCTTAATATAATGATATGTTGATAGGCTGGTAGCGAGTTAAGTAGGTGCGTTTCAAACTCGGTCGAGTAAGATACTTTAGGTGGTCGGTAAACCACTCCAATAATTATTTTCTGTCCACTAGCAACTACTTCAGCGAACATAAACTCCATCCTCGGCAATTCACCGGTCGATGAGGTACAAATGACACGGCTCTTCAGGTCATCTCTATAGTAGAGATATGAACATCATACCCGATATTGTGAATAAATCGCAGGCAGGAATTTGGTGCTTGTTGAAGTGTAAGTGTTTCTTATCTTGTCATGTCAACTAAAACATCACAATAATCAAGAAGAGGGAGAACTAGTGCCTGTATTAGAACCAGTGTCTGTATTACCTGTAGTTTGACCTGTAGCTAATATGGAAATACATCTCTGTCATTTAAGAGGGTGAAGCGCTCCAAAAATCTTTTTATGGGGTTGTTTTGTGTGATCATACCAATCAAGTGTTTCATTCATAATTATGCATTTACTGTAGGGAATAATGTTACCATTCAGTAGGATAGGTGGGGTTTCTGCAGTGTTTAAGTAGCTCAGTAGTTTTTGTGATCCTATTATGATTGCATGAGATTTTGTGGCATGTAGCATAAAAGAATTTCCTTGTGCATATATACTGAGTTGTCGAAGCTCATTGTTAATATTTTCTATTGTTTCACCTAAGTCTGAAGTTTTGCAGTGTTGATAAATTTGAAGATCGTCAGCATAGAGGTGGTGTGTGTTGTTTCCTATCACAGATGGTACGTCATTAATATAAATACAGAAAAGTAAGGGCCCAAGAATGATGTCCTGTACAGCACCACTAGTTTCTTTTCCCATTTAAAGGCCTTGTCATTTACTGTTATCTGCTGTTTATGGTTACTCAAATAAGAACTAAAACACTTTAGCAAAGCTGCATCGAAATTTAGCAATTCCATTTCCTTTATCATAGTCTGAATTTCTACAGTACTGTATCAAAGTCAAAAGGGATGAGTATGGTGAGCAGTCGTTAGTCCATATAATTTCTAAGGTCTTCAGTAAACTGCAGACCGGGCGAGTTGGCCGTGCGCGTAGAGGCGCGCGGCTGTTAGCTTGCATCCGGGAGATCGTGGGTTCGAGCCCCACTGTCGGCAGCCCTGAAGATGGTTTTCCGTGGTTTGCCATTTTCACACCAGGCAAATGCTGGGGCTGTACCTTAATTAAGGCCACGGCCGCTTCCTTCCCACTCCTAGCCCTTCCCTGTCCCATCGTCGCCATAAGACCTATCTGTGTCTGTGCGACGTAAAGCAAGTAGCAAAAAAAAAAACCAGAACTTACTCATATACTAAACATGCAAAGGCTTTAGAAAGCACAGGGAGTATGGACACAAGAAGTTAGAGGGTTACTGTGGGTCTGAACTCCTAGGTATCAGTATTATATTGGCTGTTTTCCAGACAGTATTGAAAGTTCCATTTAGTAAACAGTAATTCAGTATGTGCATAGGTATAGTGTTGGAATGTTGTGGTTTTCTTATAAAAATAAAATGTCATGTATCATATCTTGTATATATTTTAAGGAAAACAACATATTGAGGTTATATGTTGGTAACTCATATAAATTTAGTCGAGTGGTTTATCTTCGCTTGCTTTGTTTGAATGTTTGAATTGCTTAGTGTGTGTGAATGTCAGTTGTAGTCAACAGCTCGTAATAAATGGATGTGTGTGATGAAGCTGGTGTTTCAATGGTATAATCTGATTACCTAAACTGGTGTAACGAGCAGAAATGAAGATATATCAACAGGTTATGGGTCCAGAGCTTCAGAGCGCCAAAACGCCTCAGTAAATTTCGGACAATATAAGTTGAAATGGAGTAACATAATGAGAATTAATGGACGAAGCAAGTTGTGACATTATTGACGGGAAAAATGGCTTACCTCATGGACCCTTGAAGAAACACTGAAGAGGAATGTAACCAAGCTTACAGTGGAGAAATATTTTTCATGGGCATTAAAGGTGATACAAGAGCTGTTGTTGAAAGATGTATGGGAATCAGTAAGAAGATATGAGGATATGCCAGGTTGTCAGCTGTCTCAGATAGAAACGAGACGACGACCGCGAAACAATGTGATCGCGTTAGCGGTTATTTTCAAATATGTGGGAGAAGATTTTGAAAGTGACATTGCAGATACTGAATCAGCGAAAAAGGCATGGGAAAAACTGGACCAAGTTATGTAATGACGAAGGGCTAGTGAATGGTGCTATGACCCTGAAACAGTTAACTGATTTTGTGAAACCCAAGGAGATGAGTGTTCAAGAATACTTCGCAAAAATTAATCAACTGTGGAGGAGAACGAGCAAAGCTTGATACGAGTTCACAGATCAACAAGTTGCAGGAATGATCATCGGAAATCTTACAGAGGAATATACAGTTTGTACACCTTCCTTGGAAGCTCATTTGGTGAAACTGACCATCTTGAAGGTGAATGCGAGATTACTCACGGAGGAAAGCAGAAGGAAATTTCAACAAAATGGAGGAAAGGCTTACGACACTGGAAAACGTGAGGAGGATGAAGCTCAAGCCATGGTTGTTCAACAGAAGCGATATATCAAGAAAGAAGACGTGGGACGAGGAAAACAGTATAGTTGCCCTTGCGGTAATCAGGGACATGTATCTAAACATTGTCGCAGTACCCAAAAGTGCTTCAATTGTGGTAAGTCAGGACATTATTCAAAAGTATGTCCAACAATGAAGAGTGACAAATCATCGCAGGAGAGTAAATCAGTGAATGTGAGTGGAAAAGTGGTAAGCTCAGAAATTACACATGTAGTAGATAAAGCAATGAGCATGGTAGTTTGTGTAGGAACTGAGAAAATTAGAGATTGGCTGTTCGATTCAGGTGCGTCCCATCATATCTGTCTAACAGAGGAGATGTTTATAGACATGTCAACAAATGTAACCGGGAATGTAGAAATAGGAGATAACAGTAAGCTGGATATTAGAGGTGTAGGTAAGGTCAAAGTAAAAATGTCAACAGGCTGGACAATTACATTTACAGATGTGTTGTATGTAACAAACTTAGGTGCAAATTTAATATCAGTTGGTAAGTTAACTAGCTAAGGTTTCAAACTAGGATTTGCAAGTAAGAAAGCAGTGGTTGTAGGTAAGAATGGAGATGAAACATTGTTTGTTGCAAACAGGAGGAATAATGTGTATGTAGTACAAATAGAGGGGAGAAATGATATTGTAGCTGTGAGTGACTGTGACCAAATGA
Organism: Anabrus simplex; assembly: GCF_040414725.1. Classification (NCBI taxonomy): domain Eukaryota; kingdom Metazoa; phylum Arthropoda; class Insecta; order Orthoptera; family Tettigoniidae; genus Anabrus; species Anabrus simplex. Next base: position 412,353,350 of record NC_090266.1, on the reverse strand, counting down.
TAGATCAAGAATGTAATATTAATGTAGCATTCAAAAGTGTTGGGGGGGTTAGGTTATGGCATGAGAGATACGGACATGCACATTCTGAAGCATTGTTTAAATTGCCTATGTTAGAATTGAAAAGAAGTAATGATATTAATACTTGTTATGTATGCATTCAGGGGAAACTAAGTAACAAGGGAGTACCTAATTCTTGTGAGCATAAGGCAGAAAAACCACTTGATGTTGTGCACACTGATGTCGTTGGAAAAATTAGTCCACCATCACTTGGGAAAACTCAATAAGTTGTAACAATGATTGACGAATACTTCAGGTATAATGTGGCAGTATGTGTGAAAAATAAGGATGAAGTGTTGGAGGTGTTTAATAGGTATCAGGCAAAGGTAGAAAAGTTACATGGTGTAGGACTTAAGGTAGTGCAATCTGACAATGGTACAGAGTATACATGTAGCAGGTTTCAAGTACAATTGAAAAAATGTGGTATTACTCGTAGGAGGTCTGTACCGTACACTCCACAACAAAATGGATTAGCAGAGAGGCAGAATAGAACGATGTTTGATACTGTTAGATATCTATTGATCCAGTCAGGATTACCAAAAGAATTCTGGGGAGAAACGGTAATGACTGCAGTGTATTTAAAAAATAGGTACCCATCCTCAGATACCGTATGAACTGTGGTTCAATAGGAAGTTGGATCAGGAAGAAATAGGTAGATTGAAAGTATTTGGATGTCAGGCATGGGCTGTGAGGGCAGACAGCAGGAAGTTAGATCCCAGAGCAGAGCAATGCGTTATAATAGGTATTGCAGTACGTAAAGGTTGGACTGTAGAACATCTAGATGTAACTAGTGCTTACTTAAATAGTGAAATCAGTTGTACTGTATACATGGAACAACCAGAATTGTTTGTAGAAAAGGATGTCCAAAATTATGTATGTAAATTGAAGAAAAGCATCTATGGACTACCTAATCGACTAAAGACTGGAATGCTTGTGTTGATGCTATAATTAGAAGACTAGATTTTAAGAAATGTGTCAAAGAACTATGTGTGTATGTAAGGGAGTGTTCAACTAATTTTTCAATTCTTTCACCCCACCGTTAAGGTTTTTCCGAAAACCAAAGAATACATGTTTCCTTATTTTTAATGGAGATTCCAAATACCAATTTCCACCTCTGTAACATGTTACGTTTTTGAGATATACTGTAGATATTCTAATTTTTAAAAATTCCAAAAATCAGTCAGGACATGATATTTTATATATGTAGATAACATGTCCTGACTGACTGACTGACTGACTGACTGACTGACTGACTGACTGACTGATTCATCATCACCGAACCAAAACTTCTGGACGCAAAGAAATAAAATTTTGGGGATATATTTATATTAGAGTGTAAGTGTTCACTAAGGGAGGATTTTTGGATATTCCGTTGGTAAGGGGATGAAAAGGGGGTGAATTTATAAATGAGGATATCTATATCTCAAAAAATTTAAAGCTTACAAATGTAAAAATTGGTATTTGGAATCTCCTTCAAAAATACATAAAAATGTAATTTTTTGTGTTTGGAAAACCCTATTATGAGGGGAAAAAGGGGGTAAGTAGTTGAACACCTTTTAGGAGGAGACTTGTATCTCAAAAACTGAAGATGTTACAAACATAAAAATTGAATTTTGGAATCTCCTTTGAAAATACAGAAAAATTTATTTTTGTGTTTTTGGATAATCCTATGAATAGGGGTGAAAATGGGGTGAATTTTTAAAAAGATTATATCTGCAAATTATCTCAGACAGATAACATATTACAGATTTGAAAACTGGTATTTGGAATTTCCTATAAAAGTACAGAAAGCTAAATTTTTTTTGGAAAATCCACTGAAGGGGAACTGAAAAAGGAGGTGAATTTTTACAATTAGCATATCTACAGTATATCTCAAAAACTTAACATGTTGCAGATGTGAAAATTGGTATTTGGAATCTCATTTAAAAGTAAGGAAAAAAATTAGGTTTTTGTATGAGAATATATATGGATATAGCAGAAAGTCTTAAGATGTTACAAACATGAAAACTGGTGTTTGGAATCTCCTTGAAAAATACAGAAACACACATTTTGGTGGTCGGAATCAACTTGGAAGGGGGTGGGGGATGCAAACGGAGATGAATTCCTGTTACGAGGATACGTATATCTCAAAAACTAAAGATGTTACGGTCGTGAAAATTCATATTTGGAAGCTGTTTTAAAGAAACATGTACTGTTTGTTTTTGGAAAATTCACTTAAGTGGGGAGTGTGAAAGGAAGTGAAAAAATTGAATTCTTTTTCTGGAGAAACATACATCTCCAAATTGAAGATTACAGACATGGAAATTGGTATTTAAATCTCCTTTAAAAATAAAGGAACAGGCATTTTTTGGGTGCGGGGAAACAAACTTAACGAGCGGGGGAGGAGTGAAAAAGGAGTTTCATTCTTTTCATGGCCGGCCCGTTGTGTAGGGGTAGCGTGCTCGCCTCTCACCCGTAGGTTCTGGGTTCAATTCCCGGCCAGGTCAGGGATTCTTACCTGGACCTGAGGGCTGGTTCAAGGTCCACTCAGCCTACAGAATTAGAATTGAGGAGCTATCTGATGGTGAGTCTAGAATGCCAAGAATAATGGCCAAGAGGACTTGTCGTGCTGACAACACGAAATCTCGTAATCTGCAGGCCTTCGGGCTGTGCAGCGGTGGTTTGGTAGGTCAAGACCCTTCAAGGGCTGTAGTGCCATGGGCTTTGGTTTGCTTTATTCTGTTCATGAGGATGCTTATATCTCAAAATATGAAGTTGTTACAGACATGAAAATTTGCATTTGGAATTTTCTTTCAAAGTAAAGAAACTCATAATCTTTTGTCTTTGGAAAATCCACTTAAGGGGGTGAAATAATTGTAAAATTAGTTGAATTCTTTTTATGAGGATACTTATATCTCAAGAACTAAAGATGTTACAGACGTGAAAATTAGTATTTGGAATTTCCTTTAAAAGTAAGGATACAAACATTTTGGTGGGGGGGGGGGGATCAACTAGCGGGTGGGGGCGGTGAAAAGGAATTTACTTCCTTTTTATGAGGATACATATATCTCAAAACTGAAAATGTTACTGTCATGAAAATTGGCATTAAAGCTCCTTTAGAAATAAAGAAACAAGTATTTTTGGTTTTCGGAATATTCACTTAACACGTTGGGTGCCACGTGCCGCCATATGGCGTCACGGTGGTCTTCAAATTTGAGATGGCGTGACGCCATATGGCGGCACACCGTTCTTGAAATCAGAGTTGGCGTGACGCCATATGGCGGCACAGTTGAGTTTCAGGCGATGCGCCGTAGATAATCAGCTGTGACATCTATGCGCGTAAAATTGGTACTACGCGAAGGGCGAACTTCAGAGTCTATTCCAGCTATGTATTTTTATTGTATGCCACCATATGGCGCCACAGTATTCTTCCAAAGCCACTGAGTGGCCTGTGGTCGTTGTCACAGGTGAAAGCGCGCCAGGCATTGTTTATTCCTCGTTTACGTACGTATTATCACTCAGTTTATATAGTTGTGCAAAAATATGTTGGTAATAATCTTACGAGGGAACACATACATGTGTTACACTCGGATTCGGTTGAAATTTGGTAGGAATATTCGTGGGACACAGTAGAATGCTAAGGTAAAAACTGCATGTACCCAGCGCAAGTTTAAACGCCAAAATTGAACAAATAAATAGTTGTAAAATTAGAAGTGCCGCGGGAGTATCGGGGTGTGGCGGAGAGGTAGGGAGGAGCGAAGCAGCGGACGTGAACCAACCGGGCTGCGTCGAGCTGCGCCAGCAGCCAGGTAGCGTATAGTTAGCGCGTTCCCCTTAACTTCCCGATCAGATGTGCAACACGTAAATATGAAAACAGCACTTCAAACAAGTGTACAAAGGACGATGTTTGAACAACGATGCCAATAAGGTTTGAAAAATTACGAGTAACAAGAACTCGGGCGTGCCGTGACGCATATTTTCAATGTTTAGAGTTATCAGAAAACTGTTATCAACAATATGTAATGTAATATAAGTACTTGTTTTTCATTTTACTAGGTTTTCATAAATATTGCGTTAATTTGAATTAGCAAATAAATATCCCGTATTTGAAATTCGTATTGCACATTCCATGTCAAAAAATTCTGTGACACCATATGGCGTCACGCTTTATTTTATCTTTCCTAAAAATTGATGTGACACCATATGGCGTCACACATGACCATGGTATGGTGAGATAAAATTTACTTAGTACATCATAAAAATATATCCCAAGATTATATAAACAGACTACAACGCGTACAATTGCTTTGGCACCAGCGGAATGCAATTCATAAACAGGCCTGGCACCAGTGGAATAGTGTGCTACAATCGGCTCGGCACTCAACGTGTTAAAGGGGGAGGGTTAAAGGAAGTGAAAATATTTAATTCTTTCTATGGGGAAAGAAGAACTCAAGAACTTAATATTACACATGTGAAGATTTGTATTTGGAATCTCCTTTAAAAATAAAGAAACATTTTTGGAGGGGGGAAATCAACTTATCGGGCTGGGGATTTAAAGGAGTTGAATTCTTTTTATGAGGATACATATATCTCAAAAACTGAAGATATTAGAGGCATGAACATTTGTATTTGGAATCTTCTTTCATAGTAAACAAACACGTGTTTTTTGTCTTTGGAAAATCCCCTTAAGGGGGGTGAATGAATTGAAAAATTAGTCGAATACTTTAATGAGGATACTTATATCTCAAAAACTGAAGCTGTTACAGACATGGAAGTTTGTATTTTGAATTTCTTTTCAAAATAAAGAAACACGTATTTTTTTGTTTTCGGAAAGCCCACTTAAGGCGGGAGAGGGGTGAAACAACTGAAGGAGAAGTTGAATTATTTGTATGAGTATACATTTATCTCAAAAACTGAAGGTATTACAGATGTATAGACATGAAAACTGTTATTTGGAATCTCCTTTAAAATTAATGAAACACGTATTTTTTTGTTTTTGGAAAATCCAATTAAGGGGCTGAAAATAATTGGAAAAACGGGTGAATTTTTAAAATGAATACTGGTATATCTACATTATATGTCAAAAGCTTAACATGTTAGAGACAAGAAACTTGGTATTTTGAAAGTCCTTTAAAAATACAGGAACATGTACCTTTTTGTTTTCAGAGAAGACACTTAATGGGTGGCGAAATGAAGTGAAAATTAGTTGAATTACTTTTTATAAGGATGCTTATATTTTAAAAACTGAAGGTGTTACAGATGTGAAAATTGGTATTTGGAATCTCCTTTAAAAATAAAGAAACATGTACTTTTGTTTTCGGAAAGTACACTTAGGTGGGAGTGGGGGTGGGGGAAGGTCTGATCAAGGGGTTGAATTCTTTTTATAGGGATACTTATGTATATCTCAAAAACTGAAGATGTTACAGTTGTGGGAATAGGTATTTGGAATCTCCTTTAAAAATAAAGAAACATGTATTTATTTTTTTCGACTTGAGAGAAGACTGTTTCACACATGTACAGTTCTATAGCGCATGGATGTCTTATCCCAAAAAGGTAATACCACAGACAAGGTTTACAAAGAATTTCTGGGGTAAATGAAACTAAATTTTTGGGTGAGTTTTTATACTTTAGGAATTTTCAGATAATGTCTTAGTACAATGCCGAAGAATGATTACTTTGATCAAATTACGAAGTCCACGTGAGTGAAGCTGCGGGTAATTGCTGGTGTATATATATATATATATATGAAATAACTTGTCCTTAGTGACTGACTGACGGACTGACTGATTCATCCCTCACCGAGCCAGAACTCCTGGACATGAAGAAATAAAATTTTCGGAATACATTCATATTACAATGTAGGTGCTCACTTAGGAAGGATATTTTGTTATTCCATCGCTGAGGGGGTGAAAAGGGACGTGAATTTTTAAAATGAGTGTATCTGTATCTCGAAAACTGAACAGCTTAAAGACATGAACATTGGTATTTGGAGTCTCCATATAAATAAAGGAACCCGCATTTTTTAAATTTTTAAAAATCCTGTTAAGGGGTTTGAAGAAAGGTGAAAAAGAGATTGAATACCTTTAAAGTGGATACATATATCTCAGAAACTGAAGATGTTACAGTAATGAAAAACGGTATTTGTAATCTCCATTAAAAATAAAGGAACACGTATTTTTTGATTTTGGAAAATCTACTTAAGGGTGCTGAACAGGAGTGACAAATGGGGTGAATTCTTAAAATTATTGTATCTCAAAAACGTAACATGTTACAGAAGTTAAAATTGGTATTTGGAATATCATGTAAAGTAAAGAAACCCGCATAATTTGTTTTCTGAAAATCCACTTCAGGGGAGGTGTTGAAGGGGCTAGTTTTTAAAATGAGCATATATATAGTATATATCAAGAACTTAATACGTTACAGTTGTGAAAATTGATATGTTTAATATCTTACAAAATAAAAGGAACACGTACGTGTTTGTTTTTGGAAAAAGCACTTCAGTGTGTGCAGGGTGTAAAAAGGACTGAAAAAGGGGGTTGAAATTTTTTTATGTGGATACTTATATCTCAAAAGGTGAAGATGTTACAGACATGAAAATTGGTATTTGGAATCTCCTTAATAATAAAGGAACATGTATTTATTTCTTTTTGGAAAATCTATTTAAGGAGTGGTGAACAGGAGTGACAAAGGGGGTGAATTTTTAAAAATGAGTATATCTCAAAAATATAATGTTACAGACATGAAAATTGGTATTTGGAATCTCCTGTAAAAGTAAAGGAACATGTAAAATTTGTTTGCAGAAAATCCACTTAAGGGGAAGTGTTAATGGGGGCAAACTTTAAAAATGAGCATATATACAATTTAAATAAAAACTTAGCATGTTACAGATGTAAAAATTGGTATTTTTAATCTCTTAAAAATGAAGGTAACACATATTTTTTGTTTTCGGAATCAAACACTTCAGGGAGGGGGGTGGGTGTAAAAGGACTGAAAAAAGGGTTTGAATTCTTTTTATGTGGATACTTATATCTCAAAAACTAAAGATGTTACAGACATGAAAATTGGTATTTGGAATCTCCTTAAAAAATAAACACGTATTTTTTTATTTTGGAAAATCCACTTAGGTTCTTGGGTGGGAGAAGAAAAGTGAACTTAGTTGAATTCCTGTAATGGGGATACATATACTTCAAATACTGAAGATGTTGCAGACATGAAAATTGGTATATGGTTTCTTCTTTAAAAATAAGGAAACATGTATTTTTTGTTATCGAAAAATTCTCTTAAGGGGTGAAAAAATGTGAGAAATAGGTTGAATACCTTTTTGATGATATTTATATTTCAAAAACAGAATATGTTTCAGTCACGAAAAGTTTTATTTGGAATCTCCTTTAAAAATAAAGAGACACGTATTTTGTTTTTGTTTTGAAAACAAACTTAGTGGGGGTGGGGGTGAACAGGACTGACAAAGGGGGTGAATTTTTAAAATGAGTACATCTCAAAAATGTAACATGTTACAGACGTGAAAAACTGGTATTTTTAATCTCTTTTAAATATACAGTAACATACTTGGTTTTTTAAAGTAACTTGGTGTGTGTGTGTGTGTGTGTGTGTGTGTGTGTGTGTGTGTGTGTGTGTGTGTGTGTGTGTGTGTGTGTGTGTGTGAAAGGGACTGAAACAGGGGTTGAATTGTTTTCATTAGGATACTGGTATCTCAAAATCTGAAGATATTACAGACGTGAAAATTGGTATTTGAAATCTCCTTTAATAATAAAGAAGCATGGGTTTGTTTTTGTTTTCTTAAAATCCACTTAAAGGGAGAGCAAAAAAGGACTGAAAAGGGGTTGAATTCTTTGTATGGGGATACTTATATCACAAAAACAAAGGATGTTACGGGCATGAAAATCGGTATTTGGCATCTCCTTTAAAAATAAAGAAACAAAAATTTTTTGTTGGGCTGGGAGTGGGAATCAACTTAAGCGAGGTGTAAAAGGATTTGAATTCTTTTTATAAGGATACAAATAAGACATGGACTAAAAACAATACACCCCTAAGGGATTTTGGCTGGGGGATGAGGAATGATGTTTATAAGGAACCGCTTAAATTACAAATTTAAAATGTCAAATGAAATCCTAGGTGTTAAATAACAGAAGGTTTGAGACAAATTTAACCCCTCAGAGAGTTAAACGGGGGTTAAGACCTGAAAACAAATCTATTAATTCCTTCCTCCAAAACGGTTTAACGTACAAAGACAAAATTCCAAATAGCGGTATATATTTTAAATACTAGGTGTGAAATGGGGAATATTTTTAAATGTTCCACCACTAAAGTGTCAAATAAGGTTAGCTCCGTAAACAAAATTATTCTTTCCTCCAAAACCGTTTGGTGTACAAATTTGTAATTTTACGAGAAGGGCCTTCTTTTGTGTTCTAGGTGTAAAATATCATATACTTCAAAATATTTCTCCCCTAAGATGGTAGTTGACTCTCAGAAACACAACATCCATTCTTCTGAAAATGTTTCAGGCAACAACATAACTTTTTTATGAAGGGTTGTGTTCTATATCCTAGATGTTAATAATTTTTTTCAAAACAATTACCCCTTAAGGAAGTATTAATTCCTCCATTACTGTTCGACGTATAAAATCAAAATTTCACAGTTTGGTCGTCTTTACGTCCTAGATGTTAAAAAGGATATGATTTAAAGCATTCAAATTCTTCCATACAGGGTTCAAGTGAGTGGTCGATTATAATATGAATAATCATTCCCCTAAAACCGTTTGACGTACGAACTGAGGACGTATTTTACAGGCTCAGCTGACAGTGGACTCTCTGTATTGTAAAACTTTAAATCATAACTTTCATAATATAGCCGTAGCGAAGCATGGGTATCTTGCTAGTACATATATAAAGTAACTTGTCTTGACTGACTGACTGACTGACTGACTGACTGACTGACTGACTGACTGACTGATTCATCATCACCGAGTCAAAACTACTAGACGTACAGAAATGAAATTTTGGGAACATATTCATATTACAATGCAGGTGGATTTTTAGATATTCCCTCATGAAGGGGATGAAAAGGGGAGTGAATGTTTAATATAAGTGTATCTCTATCTGAAAAACTGTACAGTTTAAAGAAGTGGAAATTGGTATTTGGAATCTCCTTTAAAAGTAAAGAAACCTGTATATTTTGTCTCTGGAAAATCCTGTTAAGGGGGTGAAGAAAGGTGAAAAAGTGGTTGAATATATTTTATGTGGATACTTACTATCTCAAAACTGAAGATGTTACAGTCACGAAAATTAGTATTTCGAATCTCCTTTAAAAATAAAGAAACACATTTTTTTGGGAAAATCTTCATAAGGGGTGGTGAACAGGAGTGACAAAGGGGGTGAATTTTTAAAATGAGTAAATCTACAGTATATCTCAAAAACGTAACACGTTACAGACGTGAAACTTGGTATTTGGAATCTCCTGTAAACGTAAAGAAACATGGATAATTTGTTTTCTGAAAATCCACTTAAGGGGAAGTGTTAAGGGGAGTAAAGTTTTAAAATGAGCATATGTACAGTATATATCAAAAAATTAACATATTGCAGACATGAAATTTGGTATTTTTAATCTATATTAGAAATAAATGTAACAAGTATTTGTTTGTTTTTGGAAAAACACTTCAGTGTCCGGGGGGGGGGGGGAGGTGTATAAAAGACTGATGAAGGGGTTGAATTATTTTTATGTGGATACTTATATCTTGAAAACTGAAGATGATACAGACATGAAAATTTGTATTTGGAAACTTCTTTAAAAATAATGATACACATGTTTTTTTTCTAAAGTCCACTTAAGGGGTGGGGTAGGTGAAGAGAAGTGAAGAAAAAGTTGATTTCCTTTTATGGGAATACTTATACATCAAATACTGAAGATGTAATTGACATGAAAATTGGTAATTGAACAATAATCAGATTTTTTCTTCTAATACACAAAATGTAATTGAGTTATCTTTTTACAGCTGATAAGTAAAATGGAGGAAACCTGTTGGTTGGTTGGTTGGTTGGTTGGTTGGTTGGTTGGTTGGTTGGTTGGTTGGTTGGTTGGTTGGTTGGTCGGTCGGTCGGTCGGTCGGTCGGTCGGTCGGTCGGTCGGTTGGTTGGTTGGTTGGTTGGTTGGTTGGTTGGTTGGTTGGTTGGTTGGTTGGTTGGTTGGTTGGTTGGTTGGTTGGTTGGTTGGTTGGTTGGTTGAAAAGACATAATATATTCAGATCTACAACTGCTACATTAATACAGTAGATGGGTTATCCAGCACACTTTCCTTTTATGTTGAAACAAAATGATGAAATCAGCTAACTTTCCACAGTTGTTAAGAAAATTGATGTTTTGATTGAAAGGAATACAATATACACAGATCTATACCTGTTAAATTACTATGGCCAGGCTGAGTGGCTCAGACGGTTGAGGCACTGGCTTTCTGACCCCAACTTGGCAGGTTCGATCCTGGCTCACTCCGGTGATATTTGAAGGTGCTCAAATACGTCAGTCTCGTGTCAGTAGATTTACTGGCACGTAAAAGAACCCCTGCGGGACTAAATTCCGGCACCTCAGCGTCTCCGAAGACCGTAAAAGCAGTTAGTGGGATGTAAAGCAAATAACATAACTGACACACATACATGCAATTTTTAAACTACTGTATGTAGTAACCAAAATTAAACCCAGCAGCCTTTCGACAAATGAGAACTAGAACAAGAAGAATTTGTTGCTTGATTGAAAATACAGTAAAACATCGATTATCCGTCCCTCGATTAACTGTTCTGTGGATTTTCCGTCGCCAAAAAATCTTGTTTTTCTAAAAGCAATGTACAGTCGCTCCAAAACTGAATGAGCGTACTCTTGATGTCAGTAATAATAATAATAATAATAATAATAATAATAATAATAATAATGTTGTTATTGGTTTTACGTCCCACTAACCACTTTGACAGTTTTTGGAGGCGCCGAGGTGCCAAAATTTTGTCTTGCAGGAGTTCTCTTACCTGCCAGGAAATCTACCAACACGAGGCTGATGTATTTGAGCACCTTCAAATACCACCGGACTGAGCTAGAATCGAACTTGCCAAGTTGGGGTCACAAGGCCATCGCCTCAACCGTTTGAGCCATTCAGCCTAGCTCTTGACGTCAAGGTATCTTGATACAGTATTCTGTTTTGGAGCGACTGTACATTGACTCTCTGACTCCTGAGTCCATGATCATAACGTTCAGTAACTACTGTACGCACACGCGCATAGACTGGCAATTGGCATTGGAGACATGACTTCCTACATTTTTTTACTACGTACATTTATGTTGAGTAAAATTATTTAACTTTTAACTGTTATGAAAGAAGAGGGATGCTATTCAAATTCAACAGTCACAAACTTTATTATCTATTCCATTGTTGATGAATAATGTACTGTAATGTGCCCTCTCCCAGCCCACAGAGCGTAGAGTACGGTATGTTGGTCGTTTCTACTTCAGAATGATACTTACAACTTGTTTGGTAGTGTGTAACATCCCCGAGTACCGTACGTAGATCTTTCATATTGTTCTCTGGCAAGGTAAAATATTTTCACTACAGGCTACTGCATCGTAAATACTTCACAATGTACAGGAATCGGAAACCAGCCTGGCGGTCCGTCATAGTCAACCTCTGCTATTAGTACATTCTGTACTGTAGTGCAAAGTAAGGAAATGTGAGAGTGACTAATACAGTTGAACATTTATTTTCTGTTCTAACAGCCGAGAAATGTTGAGATTGAAATCTGCAGTAAAAAGAAAATGTCTAGTATTAACCGTACAAAATAAAGTTAATATAATCGAAGAGTTAAGAAAGGCGAAATAATCTCAAATTTAGCATCAGAGTTGGGTGTGGGTGTGACAACAGTGCGGGACCTAATGAAGAATAAAGACAAAGTGTTGCAGTTTGCGGCGAGTTCTGACAGTTTGAATGGACTTGCTAAAAGAAAAACAATAAAGCATCATCTTTAAATGAACTGGATGCTGCGTTATTCACGTGGTTTCAACAAAAGAGAGGCAAAGGTGTACCTATTAGTGGTTCTATGATAACAAGGCAGGCACAAATTTTTCACGAAAAGATGGGACTCTCAGGGTCCTCACCAGCGTCCAATGGTTGGCTACAGATGTTTAAGGACAGACATGGCATTCGAGAATTAAACATTGAAGGAGTAAAACTAAGTGGTGACAGCAGTGCAGCAGAAAACTTTAGATACAAGTTTAAGCGCATAATTGAGAGATACAATTTCGTTCCAAGTCAAGCGTACAATGCCTATGAAACTGGACTTTATAGGAAGTGTGTACCCAGTAAAACATTAGCAGTTGCTTAAGAGAAATTGCTCCTGGTCACAAATACAGTAAAGAACACGTTACTATCTTGTCCTATGTGAATGCTAGTGGTGACCATAAATTAAAATTAGCTGTTGTTAGTAAAGCAAAAAATCCACATTCTTTCAGAGGAACAGTGATGAAATATTTTCCAGTAGATTATTTTCATAACAAATCTGCATGGATGACATGCAACATTTTCAGGACATGGTTCCATAATAAGTTTGTTCTGTGAGTTCTAGATTTCTTGGCGTCCAAAGGCTTGCCATTAAAGGCCGTCCTTTTTCTTACTAATGCACCCTCTCACCCTGTTGATACAGAGTTGAAATCAGAGGATGGAAACATTTTTGTTTCCTATTTGCCACCTAATGTAACTTCATTAATTCAGCCGATGGACCAAGGCGTCATCCCAACCTTTAAGGCGCATTATAAGCAGGAATTGCTAGGCCTCTTACTTTCCAAAGTAACATTAATGGTTGAGTTCTGGAAAAAACTCAGTCTTAAAGAAATGCTTTATCTTACCCAGAAATCATGGGATCTAGTAACCGCTCAGAACATCACTCGATCATGGAGAAAATTGTATGTTGATGTCGAAGAGCTAGCCTATGATTTTCAAGGTTTCACTGATGAAGAAGAAAATCAGGGATTGATGATCAAGATATCCTGAAGACTATTGAAAATAACACTCATTTTGGAGAAGTGGATGAAAGTAACATTGAGGAGTCGCTTCATATTGACGATGTATTGCCTGTGCATCACATTTTAAGCGCGAACAGGAACTCGGTAGTCAGCTGTGAAGTGATGAGTGAAAGTGAGGAGGGTGGGGAAGAAGAGTGCATCACAAACAATCACGTACCACTTCAGACCGCACTGGAGTCGGCTGAAACGTTAATGGAATTCATGGAGCAACAGGACGATACAGATTTTTCAGACATTCTTGTAATTAGAAAGCTCAGAACGGGCATAAAGAAGAAAATAAGTTGTAGGAGAGTGCAAAAAAAAAGTAACAGATTTTTTAAAGCAGCTTAAACGACACCAGGTAAATTAATTATTTATGGTCTGCTGGTAATTTAGGTCAATATTTAGTATGTATTGTTGTAGCTTTGACTACATTTTGGTTTTAAAGAGGGTTTCATGCACTGCATTTTAAGGTTATATGGTAAGTATTTTATGTACGGTACTTTAAAGTCAATTAAAATTAGTAGTATGGATTATCCGGTTGTTTTTATTAACCGTTCACCCCTTCCCGGGCATAAGAACGGATAATCAAGGTTTTACTGTAGTTTAATATAGGCCACACTGATCTACAACTCCAAGACAAATACAACAAAACATAACTATATTCATGCTGAATCTGTCTTTACAATTGCAATATATTATTGGGTTAAATATAACATAATGTATACAGATTTATAGTTGCTATACTAGCACAGGGAATGAACAGAGCTACACTCATTTTTTCATAATGAACAAAATTAAATCCAGTTATCTTCCCACAACTGATATGAAGAACAGAAACTTAATTGTTGTTTTGATTGGAAATAAGTTAAAATACACAGACCTACAACTGCTAGACTTGAACACTGATGAGCATATTTACACATATATATATACCGAGTGGTTCACCTGTCCCTTATTTTTTTGGAGGTAGGTAACCCAACTAACATACTGTATATAGCACATTCATCCGCATTCCCCTTAATTTACCTCCCTATAACCCTTCTAAACAAATAACTTAGGACATTTGTTTAGAAAGGTTATAGGGAGGCAAGTTCAGGGAAACCATATACTTACCAGATATTGTAATAGGAGTTGAATCATGGTTGAGAATTATTTGATAATATAACCAGCTATGTGGGAAACGATAAGGGAAGGAACGTGATTGTAGCGTGTGATCTCAATTTACCAAATGTCAATTGGGAAAGTAATGCGAACGACAGGGATCATGACCAACAAATGGCAAATAAGTTAATATGGGAAGGGCATCTGATTCAGAAAGTGATAGAACCAACTAGAGGAAAGAATATTCTGGATGTGGTGCTGGTAAAACCAGATGAGCTCTATGGAGAAACCAAAGGGATAGATGGTATTAGTGATCACAAAACTGTTTTTGTGGTAGTTAAAAAGAAATGTGAAAGAAAGGAAGTTATTAAAATTAGGACTATTAGGCAGTACCATACGGCCAATAAAAAGGCATGACGGAGTTTTAAAAAAGTAACTATGATTGGTGGGAAACGGTAAATAAAAATGTAAACAGACTCTGAGATGGTTTTAAAGTAATTATTGAGGAATGTGAAAATAGGTTTGTACATTTAAAGGTGGAAAGGAATGTTAAAAATCCACTACATTATAACAGAGAAGTAAAGAGACTAAGAAGCAGGTGCAGGTTGGAAAGAAATAGAGTTAGAAATGGCTGTGGAAGTAAGGAGAAATTGAAGGAACTTACTAGGAAATTGAATCTGGCAAGAAGTCAGCTAAGGATAACATGATGGCAAGCATAATTGGCGGTCATACAAATTTTAGTGAAAAATGGAAGAGTATGTATAGGTACTTTAAGGCAGAAACAGGTTCAAAGAAGGACATTCCAGGAATCATTAATGAACAAGGGGAGTGTTTATGCAAGGATCTTCAAAAGGCAGAAGTATTCAGTCAGCAGTATATAACGATTTTTGGTTACAAGGATAATGTCCATATAGGGGATGTGACCAATACTAAAGAAGTATTAAAATTTACCTATGACAGCAATGACATTTACAATGAGATACAAAAGTTGAAAACTAGAAAAGCAGCTGGAATTGATAAGGTTTTGGGGGATTACTACAGACAATGGGTTGGGATGTAGTAGCACATCTGAATTACTTATTTGATTATTGCTTGTATGAAGGAGCTATACCAAATGACTGGAAATGCATTGCATGTAATCTTTGGGAAAGCATTCTTTCTGATTATATTAGACATGTTTGCAAAATTAATAACTGGTTTGATAGACGGCAGTTTGGGTTTGGGAAAAGTCATTCACTGAATCTCAACTTGTAGGATTCCAACAAGATATAGCAGATATCCTGGATTCAGGAGGTTAAATGGATTTTATCGCTATTGACCTATCTAAGGCAATGATAGGGTAGATCATGGGAGACTACTGGCAAAAATGAGTGCAACTGGACTTGACAAAAGATTGACTGAATGGGTGGCTATCTTTCTAGAAAATTGAACTCAGAGAATTAGAGTAGGCAAAGCTTTATCTGCCCCTGTAATAATTAAGAGGGAAATTCTTCAAGGCAGTATTATTGTACCTTTTTGTTTTTTGATATATATATCAATGATATGTGTAAAGAAGTGGAATCGGAGATAAGGCCTTTCGCAGATGATGTTATTCTGTACAGAGTAACAAATAAGTTACAAGATTGTGAGCAACTGCAAAATGTTTCAATGTTGTGAGGTGGAGAGTAGGCAATTGTATGATGAAAAGCAGGGTTAAAAGTCAGGTTGTGAGTTTCACAAATAGGAAAACTCCTCTCAGTTTTAATTATTGTGTTGATGGGATGAAAGTTCACATAAATATGATTGTAAATAAAGGGTACAGATCTCTGCATATGGTTATGAGTAGGGCTCGGATGTTTAAGACCTAAAAATAGCCAAAATAAGCAAGAAAATATGACTTCAAAAGTGACGAAATATGGCCTCAAAAGTGACAAAATATGATGTAAAAATGACAAAATATGACCCGAAAATGATTCATCCAAATATGGCCATTTTAGAATAAGTTATAAATTGAAACGGCAATTCCTTTGATACGTACAGTGTTCTGTTAACTAAATTTGTTATTCCTACTTTAATATTAATTTTTTGAATGTACATGTTTAGCAGTTATCACAGTCTATTGTCCTCGATTCACTTATCAAACATTTGTGAATACATACCAATAAAGCACTAAGTTTGCTAAGATTATCAGATCACACAACATTTTAAAAGTAAAAACATGTTTGTACCCTTTACTAGTGGTTTGAAATATAAGAAAACTAGAAATCATCTATTTTTTAAAATATTTTAGAATGTTTAAGCCCTGATCACATTAATATTACTCAAAATCATTAAAGTTTAAATTGAGCACCACGAAACGAATTAAGTAGATGTCTTTCGATACATTATGATAGGGCGGCAGGGCAAATAGTGCAAACTCGCATTACTTTTTCATTCTTCTCCGCGGGTGGTATTGAAGTGTATGACAAGATTCGTCTTCAATGCATCGGGCACGAAAGACCTCCGATTATCACTTAACACATTCTTGTAAGAAGAGAAGCTCCTTCCTACATCACAATACATTATTGGTGCATATTTGAATAATATTAATTCACTGCTGTTGAGCATGCACTCATCTTGAAATGTACTGGTACATTCTCCTCTAAGAACATTTAGTATGCACACGCAGTGAAAACCATCACTTCGATTAAGCACGTTTTGAAGTTTCCATTTTACACTGACTCCAAATATTCCATGTGATTTTTGTGCTGAAACTTCAACACTTCTCACAATTTCAGTACTTGCATGAATTTCTAAGCTAGCAGCTTCTAAACGAGTAATTTCACTCGATATATTTCCAAAGTTTGAATATATGCCAGAATTTCTGACAAACTGTTGTAAAACAATTCCTGCGCAATCTTGATAGAAGAGGTAGAGTATTCCACTTGTATTAACTACAGATGTGATGGAGAAAAGCAGTTTTGTGAGTACTAGTTCTCATTCGATAAGTTGACAATGATTTTGCACAGCTACAGCTGTCACCAAACCGCTGAAATGACCGAAATATGACGTTTCTACGAAAATCGCTCAAAATATGACCTTATGACAAAACATAGCCAAAATACGCAGTTATATGACAAATAAAAATCACTTAGTTGTGACGATAATCACCTGATTTGCACCAAAATCCAATCAGGCAAGAAAATAGAGAAAAAGAAAAAATATGACTTCTCCTAAACATTCGAGCCCTAGTTATGAGGGTATTTAGGGGTTGTAGTAAGGATGTAAAGGAGAGGGCATGTAAGTCTCTGGTAAGACCCCAACTAGAGTATGGTTCCAGTGTATGGGACCCTCACCAGGATTACTTAATTCAAGAAATGGAAAAAATTCAAAGAAAAGCAGCTCGATTTGTTCTGGGTGATTTCCGACAAAAGAGTAGCGTATACAATTTTGCAAAGTTTGGGCTGGGAAGACTTTGGAGAAAGGAGATGAGCTGCTCGACTAAGTGGTATGTAAATTTCAATTTATATAAAGTTTCAATACAGGTCTTCACATCTGAATAGTTACATGCAATAAGTGGTATGTTCTGAGCTGTCAGTGGAGAGATGGCATGGAGTGACATCGGCAGACTAATAAGTGTGAGTGGTGTCTTTAAAAGTAGGAAAGATCACAGTATGAAGATAAAGTTGGAATTCGAGAGGACAAATTGGGGCAAATTTTTTTATAGGAAGGGGAGTTAGGGATTGGATTAACTTACCAAGGGAGATGTATAATAAATTTCCAGTTTCTTTGCAATCATTTAAGAAAAAGCTAGGAAAACAACAGATAGGGAATCTGTCACCTGGGCGACTGCCCTAAATACAGATCAGTAGTGATTGATTGATTGGTTGATTGATTGATTGATTGATTGATTGATTGATTGATTGATTGATTGATTGATTGATTGATTGATTGATTGATTGATTGATTGATTGATTGATTGATTGATTGATTGATTGATTGATTGATTGATTGATTGATTGATTGATTGATTGATTGATTGAAAACATTAGTACCTGCTTATTTATGGTTTTAGTACAACCGTACCATTTATATAATGCTCGCCAATGTGGTAGAAATCATTAATGGCAGTGTTGCTTCTATTACTTAAACTATAATGAATGTGGAAAACGATCACAGCTATGAATAATACTATCTTATGTACGAACAGGAAATGTCTATAAGGACTACATAGTGCTAGTAATGCACCGAGGCTCGTTATAGCTAAGGTGGCTAAAGCACGCGTCATTATTGTTGCGTCACCCAAGTTGTGTGGTAGTAGGTCCGAAGCACTGGCTGGTATACTATTTTTTCAATTAATGTCATTAAAGTGACTGTATTATCACTGCATATCATCCTTTTCCAAAGAGTTTTTTATCCAATGTTATACATTGACTGACAGAGCAAATGCAACACCAAGAAGGAGTGGTTCGAAAGGGATGAAAGTTGGGGAAAAAGCAGAGACGGCACGGACGAATAATTGATGTTTATTTCAAACCGATATGCAGATTACACAATGCGCACGGCATCGACTCAGTAGGATGTAGGACCACCGCGAGCGGCGATGCACGCAGAAACACGTCGAGGTACAGAGTCAATAAGAGTGCGGATGGTGTCCTGAGGGATGGTTCTCCATTCTCTGTCAACCATTTGCCACAGTTGGTCGTCCGTACGAGGCTGGGGCAGAGTTTGCAAACGGCTTCCAATGAGATCCCACACGTGTTCGATTTGTGAGAGATCCGGAGAGTACGCTGGCCACGGAAGCATCTGTACACCTCGTAGAGCCTGTTGGGAGATGCGAGCAGTGTGTGGGCGGGCATTATCCTGCTGAAACAGAGCATTGGGCAGCCCCTGAAGGTACGAGAGTGCCACCGGCCGCAGCACATGCTGCACGTAGCGGTGGGCATTTAACGTGCCTTGAATACGCACTAGAGGTGACGTGGAATCATACGCAATAGCGCCCCAAACCATGATGCCGCGTTGTCTAGCGGTAGGGCGCTCCACAGTTACTGCCGGATTTGACCTTTCTCCACGCCGACGCCGCACTCGTCTGCGGTGACTATCACTGACAGAACAGAAGCGTGACTCATCGGAGAACACGACGTTCCGCCATTCAGTCATCCAAGTAGCTCTAGCCCGGCACCATGCCAGGCGTGCACGTCTATGCTGTGGAGTCAATGGTAGTCTTCTGAGCGGACGCCGGGAGTGCAGGCCTCCTTCAACCAATCGACGGGAAATTGTTCTGGTCGATATTGGAACAGCCAGGGTGTCTTGCACATGCTGAAGAATGGCGGTTGACGTGGCGTGCGGGGCTGCCACCGCTTGGCGGCGGATGCGCCGATCCTCGCGTGCTGACGTCACTCGGGCTGCGCCTGGACCCCTCGCACGTGCCACATGTCCCTGCGCCAACCATCTTCGCCACAGGCGCTGCACCGTGGACACATCCCTATGGGTATCGGCTGTGATTTGACGAAGCGACCAACCTGCCCTTCTCAGCCCGATCACCAAACCCCTCGTAAAGTCGTCTGTCTGCTGGAAATGCCTCCGTTGACGGCGGCCTGGCATTCTTAGCTATACACGTGCCCTGTGGCACACGACAACACGTTCTACAATGACTGTCGGCTGAGAAATCACGGTACGAAGTGGGCCATTCGCCAACGTCGTGTTCCATTTATCGTTCGCTACGTGCGCAGCACAGCGGCGCATTTCACATCATGAGCATACCTCAGTGACGTCAGTCTACCCTGCAATTGGCATAAAGTTCTGACCACTCCTTCTTGGTGTTGCATTTGCTCTGTCAGTCAGTGTATAACCAGGTTGGGCTACGACGTGATGGTCTGTAGGTAGGAAGTAGAGTACCGTGCATATTCAGAGTAACAAGTGTTCGAAATGTTGACCACTCTACAGCATTCATTTAACTCTTTACTAATACGGAACACGTAGCATATATTTTAATTTGACCATACTTTCTCCATCAATTAGCAACAATTCAATGAGTATTTATAGGAATGCAACGTGAGGAAATGAGTAAGTGCAGCGATGTGACCTGGTAGGTCTGGATTATTACATATTTGTGTGCATTTGATTCGGTAGGTTGTGGATTCGAATCCCATGCTGGCTGTCCTGAAAATGGTTTTCTTCGGTTCCCATCTTCACCACCAGGCGAATGCCAGGACAGTACCATAATAAGAGACCAAGGCCAATTTCCTTCCCAATCCTTCCCCCAACCGTCATTAGGGGAAGGACGGCAAATCAGAGCGCAAGCCTTAAAACCAACATACATACATACATTATCATTATAGACTGTTATGCCTTTCAGCGTTCATACTGCAGGCCCCTGTGAATTTACTAAACGTCGCCACCATCCTCGATTTGCAGCTAGTGTTGTGGCCTCATTTAGTTCTATACCTCTTATCTTTAAATTGTTAGAAACTGAGTCTAACCATCGTCGTCTTGGTCTACCTCTATTTTTCTTACCCTCCATAACAGAGTCCAATATTCTCCTAGGTAACCTATCCTCCTCCATTCACCTAGCATGACCCCACCACCGAAGCCGGTTTATGCATACAGCTTCGTCCATCGAATTCATTCCTAAATTAGCCTTTATCTCCGCATTCTGAATACCCTCCTGTCATTGTTCCCACCTGTTTGTACCAGCAATCATTCTTGCTACTTTCATGTCTGTTACTTCTAACTTTTGAATAAGATATCCTGAGTCCACCCAGCCTTCGCTCCCGTAAAGCAAAGTTGGTCTGAATACAGACCAATGTAGGGATAGTTTCGCCTGGGAGCTGACTTCCTTCTTACAGAATACTGTTGATCGCAACTGCGAGCGCACTGCATTAGCTTTACGACACCTTGATTTAATCTCACTTACTATATTACCATCCTGGGAGAACACACAACCTAAATACTTGAAATTATCGACGTGTTCTAGCTTTGTATCACCAATCTGATATTCAATGCTGTTGAATTTCTTACCTACTGATATCAATTCAGTCTTCGAGAGGCTAATTTTCATACCATACTCATTGCACCTATTTTCAAGTTCCAAGATATTAGACTACAGCCTTTCGGCACAATCTGCCATGAAGACAAAGTTGTCAGCATAGGCCAGACTGCTTACTACATTTCCACCTAACTGAATCCCTCCCTGCCATTTTATACCTTTCAGCAAATTATCCATGTAAACTACGAACAGCAAAGGTGAAAGATTACAGCCTTGTCTAACCCCTGTACGTACCCTGAACCAAGAACTCATTCTACTATCAATTCTCACTGAAGCCCAATTGTCAACATAAATGCCTTTGATTGATTTTAATAATCTTCATTTAATTCCATAGTCCCCCAGTATAGCGAACATCTTTTCCCGCGGTACCCTTCACGTGCTTTCTCTAGATCTATGAAACATAAACACAACTGCCTATTCCTCTCGTAGCATTTTTCAATTATCTGGTGCATACTGAAAATCTGATCCTGACAGTCTCTCTGTGGTCTGAAACCACACTGGTTTTCATCCAACTTCCTCTCAACCACTGATTGCACCCTCCCTTCCAAGATGCCAGTGAATACTTTGCCTGGTATACTAATCAATGAGATAGCTCAATAGTTGTTGCAATCCTTCCTGTTCCCTTGCTTATAGATAGGTGCAATTACTGCTTTTGTCCAAAATGAAGGTGCCTTGCCAACACTCCATGCTAATTTTACTATTATATGAAGCCATTTCATCCCTGCTTTCCCACTATACTTCACCATTTCAGGTCGAATTTCATCTATTCCTGTTGCTTTATGACAATGGAGTTTATTTACCATCCTTTCCACTTCCTCAAGCATAATTTCACCAACATCATTTTCCTCCTCCCCATGAGTTTGGCTGTTCGCAACACCACCAGGATGATTTCGTTTTACATTGAGAGGATGTTCAAAATATTCCCTCGACCTCTCCAGTGATTCCTTGGGATCTATTATGAGTCCACCTGAATTACTCAAAACACTGTTCATTTCCTTTTTCCCTCCCTTCCTAAGATTCTTTATTACTGTCCAGCAAGGTTTCCCTGCTGCTTGACTTAGCCTTTACAGGTTATTACCAAAATCTTCCCACGACTTCTTTTTGGATTCAGCAACTATTTGTTTTGCTCTGTTTCTTTCATCTACGTACAAATCCCTGTCTGCCTCGGCCCTTGTTTGGAGCCATTTCTGATAAGCCTTTTTTTTTAAGTTTACAAGCTGCTCTCACTTCATCATTCCATCAAGATGTTCGCCTTTTCCCATCTTTACACACATTTAACTTCCTTACGTTACAAAGCACGTGGCATAACCTATTAATTCCATTGTACTACGGGTACCTGTGTTATTTCAAGGTGCAATAGATCACATGTTTGCAGAATGGTCCTTAGTATTTGGTGCGGAATTGTGCATAGTAGTTTTTCCTTTGCTAGGTCTATGGATTAATTTACAGTGATAACACACAGGTAGGGGAGAGCTTTCTTGACCATAAGGAGAAATTTCAAGTTATTTGGTGCTCATATAACTAAATTATAAGGATTTTTAAGTTATATGCTTCAATTGGGTTGCCTGTCTCTGAAAAAATAAGGGGCTGGTGAACACCCGGTATATAAAATCCTTTATTTAGGAAACTGACCCTCAACGTGTTTGCCATAAGACACATTATTGTACACTTTTTATGTTTTTGAATATAAATGGTTCCTTAAAAGAAGCACGAACCCACGCACAGTTGCCTCGGCAATCATGGCTAGGTAGCTTTCCTTGATGATAAACCCTTTCCACAACTCAACCTTCATCCCCGGTATGGCAGAGTCCTGCAGCCAGGCCCACCGCGCAGCACTTCAAACCCACAAGATCCGGTTGCCCAGCCTGTGCAGTGCCGTTCTCTTCTGACGCGGCAGCATACTGGCCCACAGCACTGGTCTCATACAGCCCACTGCAGTCCACCGTACTGGGCGAGCTCAGTAGAATAACCTTGAGTACTTCTCCACAATAACATGAGCGCCATGCACAATGAAATGTTCACGTCACACTACTATTCGGATCACTCACTCTACGAATTCCCGTACGCTAGTAACATATTTTAAAGTAGGCTAATCACATTTTGAAATTAAACAGTAGAGATTTCTCCTGCACTGTAATAATAATAATAATAATAATAATAATAATAATAATAATAATAATAAAAATAATAATAATAATAATAATAATAATAATAATAATAATAATAATAATAATAATTGAAAACAAACAGAAACTTTATTATAGACTAATATTTGTTTGCAATAAATTGACATCAAGTTAACTGAAAATGAATCTAAATAACATGAAGCATATTCATAGGACTTCATTCTTGTTTACCCTTAAAACAAAATACAAACAGAAATGATGTGCAATATGCCAACAACAAAAACAAACCTGACCATAGCTTTTACTTAGTGTGCGTAGTTTATTGGTCATTGCTAATGTGGTGGAATGGAATTACTGTGAATGAAAAGAAGAACATTAGCACTGTCTGGTTGTAGAAGAGACCGCCCTGCGTTAAGAATGAAGCCCGCTGAACTGAAATTTCTCTCTGAAGCTGAACTTGATGCTTGCATACTTATTACTTTCTTAGCGATCTGGTGAAATTGTGGATAGTTTTGTCCATTTGTTCTCCAATAGGACGCTATATCTATCTTCTTCCATTCCACAAGTTTGCTTTAAATATCTTTCCAGCTCATCTGTTGGAATAGGAGCATCATGAACATCAGTCCACGAAGAAATCTTCATTACTTTGGCAGGTTGTGGCATAGTCGTGGAGTCTGATGACACGGAAACATTAGAATGCTCATTATTCAAGCACACCTCGTTCATCGTAAGATTTTTATTTAATCATAAAAGGACAAAATCTGTCCGACTCTTTTAATCTATACTAATATAATAAAGAGAGAGTGCATATTTTATTTGTTTGTGTATATCTCGAGGGTAATCTCAGAAACTACTGAACCAATTCTAAAAATCCTTTTACTAACATAAATATACATTATCCCTGAGGGACATGGGCTGTAATATATTTTCAAAACAATTCGAGGTGGGGGGCGACTGGGGAGATATAAAAATAATAGGCTAATATAGGCGAAATATCGAATTTGTTGTGCAAGGATGAGACAAAGCTCATTTTAAGCCCCTTGACCCAAAGAACAAATCTTGGTAAGCCGAACGGGCCCGAAAACCATGTTTTAAGGCCCTAAAACCGACCATGATGGAGATATTGGCACCACACTACCCCTGCCCTCAGAAGTGGATAAGGAAATGAACTGCCGTGACCATGGCAATGCCAACTCCAAGATTCTACAGGATCAAGATTATGTGTTTACGTTTGGGCATAGCTGCCAACCAAAATTTGTACACATAATCCCTGAGCATATCTACAATATATCTCAAAAACTTAACATGTTACAGACGTGAAGTGCTGTTTATAATCTCAATTGAAAATAAAGAGACATGTATTATTTTGTTTTCGGAAAAGACACTTAAGGGACGGGGGGGGTTGTAAAAAGGACTCAAATGTGGGTTGGCGTGAATTATTAAGATGAGCATATCTACAGTATATCTAAAAAACTGAACATGTTAAACATGTGAAAATTGATATTTTTAATATTTTAAAAATAAAAAACAGGTATTATTTTGTTTTTGAAAAACCACTTAACGAGGGGGTAAAGGGACTGAAAATGGGTTGAATTAATTTTCTTAGGGTACTTATATCAGAAACTGAAGTTGTTACAGACGTAAAAATTAGTATTTAGTCTCTCCTGTAAAAAGAAAGAAATACGTATTCTTTTGGTTTTGGAAAATCCACTTAAGGGGGCATGAAGCAAAGCAAATAAAGTCATCTCCGTACAGGCCATGAAGGCCCTTGGAGGAGTGGAAGGTAAAGGCTTCCACTATCCATAACCTCGGCACTTGATCGGGTAGAGTGGTTAGCTCTACACCCGGCCACCTTTGTTCCCAGGAATTAACCTGGTACTCATTTTTGGTGTAGGCTGGGTGAACCTCAGGGCCATGTGCACCTGTGGATGGGGAATCGAACCCACGTCCTTCCGGGCGAGCGAACACGCCTTTACCGCCTCGGCCAGGCAGTCCCTTAAGGGGAGATGAAAGGACTGAAATATTAGTTGAATATTTGTATGAGGATACTTACATCTAAAAAACCTTAAGATGTTGCAGACGTGAAAATGGGTATTTGAAATCACCTTTAAAAATAACAAAACACTCATTTTTGAGGGGTAAAATTCACTTCGGAGTGGTGTGTGTGTGTGTGTTGAAATAGGTGTCAAATTATTTTCATGAGTATACAAATATCTCAAGAACTGAAGATGTTACAGTCATAATAATTGTTATTTGGCAGCTCGTTCATCAATAAACACGTACTTTTTGGTTTTCGGAAAACCACTTAGGGACTGAAAAGAATTGAAAAAGTAGGTGAATTTTTAAAATGAGTACGGGTATATCTACAGTGTATGTCAAAAACTTTACATGTTACAGACATGGAACTTGGTACTTGGAATGTCCTTTAAAAATAAATAAACTTTTTTTCTTGAGAGAAGACGTTCTCACGTGTACAGTTCTATGTCGCATGGTCATCTTAGCCCCAAAAGGCAATACCACAAACGTGGTTTACAAAGAGTTTCTGGGGTAAGTGAAACTCAATTCTTCAGTGAGGTTGTATACTTCAGGGATTTTCAGATAATGTCTTAGTACAGTACCGAGAAACGATTATCTTTATCAAATTACGAAATCCACGCGAGAAGCCGTGGGTAACTGCTAGTGTGTACATAAAGTTCACCGCAGATCGTACAGCACACAAAGTTAACATCTTTCTCATCACCGTCAACTGCAGGCTTGAATACCAACCAAATACGACTTTTAAGATTAGGATCCAGTTCAGAAGTCTTGTATTGTGCGGTTTTTAGTTTGTTTGTTGCTTCCTTTTTTAACTTGACGATTTTTTGCCACAGTTTCTTTTCTTTGGGAACTACAGTCCACATTCGTTTCCGATAACAGGGATAGACGGAGAAGTCTAACTGAAAACCACAGCATATTTGATCGGCTCCACTCGACCGTAATGCAACGCACTCTGCTGACATGCAGTACACTGTACACATTGAAGCAGTCAGCCCATAGAACTACCACAGCGCTGTCCTTGCCTCACCGTGTACGAATGAAGAGCACTGCCCAGACTGGCCTGTGCGATGACGTCACGGGCTTCGTATGTGCGACCCTTTCAAAGCCCATTGCAGTCTGCTACCGAAGCAGCTCATAGGCTGGGCCTCTCTGCAGGACTCTGCAGTATGGTATGTCTTGCACCCACTAACAATCCGTAGACGGTGATGGAATTCACATGATATTTCTCCATGATGTAATTGGATACTAGAATGTAGGTTGCCTGCTTCTCAGAGTGCATATCGTGTGGCTGTTTTTCATTTGATTCTAGACGTACTGTTTGGTGCAATATTGCAAAACGATCTCTCTGTTTATTGAAGGCTAGAATATCTACTCTTCTCATGCTACCATTTTTAGCTAAGGAGTTCACTTCTTCACATACATCCCACCTGTTTTTGTGAAAGCCTTTTGCAATAAGGCCGTGAATTGTGTGATGGCAAGTATTCCTAAGCAATGAACCGAATGGACAATAGCCGAGAACATGTCCCAAAGTTTCAATGTCACCACAGACATGCCTGCAGTTGTTGTTCTCCTGGCTTCTACCATACATGCTTCTTACTGGAGCCACATCGGCCATCATTTTGATGCTTTCAGTTCTCTCTGATGTTAAAAGGCCTACCTTATCTGTGACCGCTTATTTCCCTGAGGGTGCTGTGTGAAGAGAGCAATTTCTTTACCTTTTTTATGAAGCAAGCACCATTTTTTGAATTCCTAATTTTTTAGTCTATCCCTGATAGCTTTGCTATTTGTTTTCGTTGTTGTTTTCCCTGCAGCAATGTTCAATGCCGTTTTCTTTCTCAGTATTTCTTCCAGAGAGTGCATATACGCTGTTAGATTTTTCCAGAATATTTACCACATTAAGATCTTGAATAACTGCATCCCACTGGGCCTTAATTAATGCTACACCTTTGTATTTTGTAGGCGAATAAATCATGGCATCCGAAACATTAATAAGACGTGAAAGAATCTCTTTGAGTACATTGTTTAGCAACTGGTCTATGTCCTTAGCAATTGCTCAAGCGGAGCATTCTGTAATGGATACACAAGCATTGGCCATATGTGGTTATTTAGTATCTTTAATTTTTGCAGCTTTCAGAAGTGGAGTAGCAGTTAATTTTTCCAGTTTATCTTTTAGGTCATTAATAACTTTATTACAATTTATGGTGATTTGTCTTAGAAAAATCTACTCCCAAATATTTAGTTGTTTCACCATTGCCAATGCTTTCGATCATTATTTTCTCTGATATATAGAGATTTACTTCTTTTAGATATCCTTTATCTATTATAATGTTGGAACATTGCATTCTTTGACTTTGAACACAATGCTTTCAAGCATTTTAATAGCCTTGAGTCTCAGTTCCTCAACAGATTCTTGATCTTTTGCTATCAATGCAATATCATCTGTGAAGCACATAACGAAGAGATTGTCATTTCCACGTACAAGTGGATATCCAAAGGCCTCTGTAACTGATTTTTCACATATTTCATCGGTTTTGAAATCAATACACATATTAAATATTGTCAGCAAAAGTGGTGCACCCTGAAGAAGGCCCCTTTGAAGATTAATGCACCCTTAACACGTTCACTGCCACTGACGTTTTAAAGCATCAAGGTGATATATGTTTGCAATGCCGCTGCCGCTTTAAAGCTTCCAGAGCCCTATGTTTCTAAAGCTACATAGAAACGCGCTGGCTTGGCAATTGATGCTTGTGGTTATGCCGTCACTGCAGGAAGGTTACCTTTAGAACAGTTTGCCGCATGGAGTTCTATTCTTGAGCAATTAGGTGATAATCAGTATTGCTTCGAAACGGAGAAGAGCAGGTCAGAGCCCAGTCCGTCTCATCCTAAGAAGTATGAGAGACAATTTCATACTAATGAAGATTTAATTAAAATGTTAGATGTTTCTGACAGCAAGTATGATATATTGTCACACAGTGAAGCCAATGAGTGGAGGAATTCTGATAGTGAAAGTGAAAGTGACAACAGTGCACTGAAAGAAGACGACAGTGTTCCTGACAATGTGCAACCAACAAACTGGATTTTGTCACAATTTCGGTAAAATGGATGTTTATTTACAATAATGTGCCCCCTGATCCATCATGTTGTGCATTGTAACACAAATAACTAGTATAAAAGAAAAGTATTGCTTGACGCTTTAAAGCGTCAGATGGCACTCTCATCCAAAACATGGCCTGATGTGCCACTGACACTTTAAAGTGTCAAAAAATAAATATTGTTTTAAATGCATAATATTTACTTTTTTAACTCGGTGGACATGTTTTTGATAAAATTTAGTGCCATTTATTAGGACTGACTGATACTGTAACTGTTCCCTCTCGTCATAACACATGGGGAGATGAAAGTTATTATCTTGGGACACATGAATATTAAATAAACTATTTGTGGCTTGCCCGCAAATTGCTACGCAAATAGAAACAATTAACATTCCATGGTTCCCCATTTCTCTATGTAATGTTTGGGCGCCATGGTTACAGTTTTAAATAAAACTGTAAACCAAAATTTATATTTACTAGCATAGAGACTTATACTTAAATCACAGGGGTAGGATTTTAAATAATTAACCATTAAGTATCGCTTAAGAAAGAAAATTAACGCAATATAAAATACAAATGAATTTATTATACAAAAAAATGAGATGAATCGGAAAAGTTTCCTTAAAGCGTGGAGGGATTTAGAATTTACTGAATTTACTAATTGCTTGCTTTATCTAATTGAAGCTCACCAATTGCAGCTTTCGTTGACGTCATCTGGTTTCCGTGGTTACTCGTTCTCTTCTTCTCGATGTAGACTTTGCTCCATGGACATCCTTCCTTCCTTCTCTGATATGGTACGGGCTATCTGGACTAACACTCCCTACATGCCTAGTCTTTAAATTAGACATTGACCCTATACTTGTAATAACTGATCAGCGTTGATCGTAAGAGGAGAAAATTCAGAGATATGAATTTTTCCATATTAGTAGAAATCTCAATCCAACTGAGCTATACTATTTATACGGTACAGACTTGTACCAAAATTCCGTAGACTTGAACTAAACATAGTTCTTCGTCCACAATATTTACTGAATATAACACAAGCCGTAAGCTTGTTCCGTTTCACGTAGATCCGATAACATAACCGCACCTAAGTTCTGTATCGAAGCGATAATACATTGTACAAAAATAACTATGTCGCGGAGCGACCACACACTGTTTCAAAAATCAAATCACGTCGTTCAAAGTAGATGTTCACAGTAGAAGTACTAGTGATGGAGTACCCTACGTATCTCGCTGTAAGGTCGTCAGGTTGTTAGGTCCCGTTCTCGTGTTGAGAATCAGTATATATCCGGGCTCACCCCCACTCTTGGTAACAGCTTAATCTCAAAACTCATATACAACGAAGTATCTGATTCGATAGATCGAAGCATCACCTCCCTTCTCTTCCTCGACAAGTCCAGATGATATAGCTGACCAGCTTGCAAGCCTCGCGCACGGGTCGCTGTTTACTAGCCTTGGTCATAAGATAAACCCATGACGCACGCAAAATCCCAAGCTTCAAGAATAACCCT
Organism: Anabrus simplex; assembly: GCF_040414725.1. Taxonomy (NCBI): domain Eukaryota; kingdom Metazoa; phylum Arthropoda; class Insecta; order Orthoptera; family Tettigoniidae; genus Anabrus; species Anabrus simplex. The sequence goes on along the minus strand of NC_090266.1, from coordinate 412,323,386 downwards.
CCGTATACACAAACATGAGATGAAATGAAAACAACTATGTCTCAACATATTGACCGTATTTACAACATAATGAATTCCTATCCTACATAATATAATAATTTAAATAATAAAACGATGTTATCATATATACAATATGATTCCAAAAAGCCTTGATTACAAATGATTGACGTTGAATAAATATGTTATTACAAATAATTGCCGATGGCGGATAAACTTGATATCAAATGATATCGCGTAAAATGATATTATATTAAATTAGTAGGGCTGGAGAAGCCTGGACGGTTACAATACTTCCAAAACAGCTCCTGAGAAAGATATTTTAGAAAATGGTGGCAGCGAACGTGTTAATCGTCTGTATTGTAGTGCTGTTTCCAGACCGTAAATTGTAATAAATCTTCTTAATTTTGGTGATAGACTGGATGCTTCCAGTGTGGAACAAAACACGATTATGATTGATATTGTCATATGCCTTTGTAATATCAAGGAATACTATTGCTGTGTTACCATTTCCTTGTTTAGCTTTCTCCAATACTGAACTATTTATTGAAGTATTAATGTATGATCCAGAAAGTCATAAAACCTCTTTGATTAGGATTAAAGGAGATTACATCTTTCACCCATTTTTCCAATAATTTTCCATTGGCTCTTCTTAGGATTGAACATATTGTTATTGGTCTCCATTCATTTACATCATTCATATCTCCACTCTTATGAATTAAAACTGTACTGTCTCTGTCAACATTACAGTATAGTTAGTATTTTATTGATTACACTGGCTACTCGTGCATATTTAACAACCCACATAAGAACCTTGTCAGGACCATGCACTGTATCTATCGTCATTTTTGTCATAGCATTCATCACTTCTTCAGAGCTCACTGCCATGTCTTCAAGTAGAGAGAATTAATATATTGTGATCAGTGAAAAAGGGCAAACAAAGAGAACATAAAGCAACTAATGTCCTAATATGCTTTGGTCAACCATGACCTGTGAGATAGATACATAGAACATGCTAGTACAGAGCTCATGCTATAATTTATAACTGTTTGGAATTGTTGTGGGTGGTCTGGTTATTGCCTGATATAGTTAACTGGAAGCTCTTGTCATGGTAAATGGTGCAGTGGATTCTTACTACCATAACATATTTCTCCTTAGTTCTGGATATAAATACTGAACGCCAGTATCTTGCACAGATCACCTGTGTGTAGAATGCCATGAGAGAATGCTATGAGAGAAAAACTCCCCATTCATGTTTTTAAAATTTATGAAAAATAGGAGATGAACTCCACATTGCATAGTGTTCATCAATCAACTGCTAATTTCACAAACTTAAATTCCTTTGTCTTTAAAGGCCATCCATCACCAAATATGATGCATGTAAACACTTAAGACTAAACTCAAATTTCATCTGCAGAACTTCTGGTGTCTTGGTTCATCACATAAAGTACATGAACTTGTCATCAAGAAATACTATCCATAATCTGCATGAAGTTGACGTATTTTCTAACAATCAAGCTTCTATTTACCTCACTTAATTGGAATGAATATAGAAGTAGTGTTGCATTGTTACTATTGTGAAATTTCCTAGACTGTATGATACAAGTGGTTCAAATTGCAGTACTTGAAAATGTTAAAAGAGAATACGTGCCGATGAACAACTACTTCACTAGCTAGCTTTAATTCAGACCTGTCAACCTTTGAAAATGGAAACCTACAACCTGTTTTCCAGTCAATGATCGGGTCAAGGATGGGATTAATGAAGCCCCCAACTTGCGGTGAGGATATGAATTGTGCCGGCTATCGAGGCCTGTCGCACTCCCCTGGGGCAATGATTAATGACTGACACATGAAATAAAATGATAGTGGAGAGTGTAGCTGGAATGAAAGATGACAGAGAAAACTGGAGTACCTGGAGAAAAACCTGTCCCGCTTCCGCTTTGTCTAGCACAAACCTTCCATGGAGTGATCGGGATTTGAACCACGGTATCCAGTGGTTAGAGGCCGGCGTGCTGCTGCCTGAGCCACAGAGGCTCTGTTAACCTTTATTGTACTTAATTACATGTGCTATTACAGCTCACTGCTAGACAGAGTATCAGCTCGCTCTGTACACTCATCTGGATGGAATTTCTATCCTCAGCAAAATTATAATCAGCATCCTTTTGCTAAATTTTCACAGAAATTAGAGATTTTGAGCTAACAACTTCTAATAGAGACTGGGTTGTTACATATGAAATTGGGAATCTGAAGATAGTAACTGATTTAAATAACAATTGTTAGAAGAGGTTGTGACAGTTTACATTAAATTTTAGTTATGTACAGTACCTGTACAAGGAAGATAGAAATGACATGAATGCCTTTCTGAATTATGCATTAGATATGGGTCTAGTGTACTGTGTCCCAAGGTTGGCCTAGGTCAGTGACAGGAAAAGGATTGTCTGTTCACAATGACACCTACACAGATCATGCTGAGTCACTTCCATTTGCAGAGGCAAATACAGTAAAGGGAAGTGTTGATTTATTTTGTTCTCATCACATGACATACTTCAAGAGGCACAAACACATCATTCAAATAAATGAAAGTTTACACAATTTAACATGTGAGAACATGTTTCTTAAAACTTGCTTTTCATGTGGTAGATTTGAAACAAGGGTACACAAGCATTGCTACACCACATCTCTCACAGTTGAATTTTGATCTTGCTGCCTTCCCCTTCTCTGAGCACACTTTGTGCATTTGCAAGATGTACTCTTCATAGTCTAATGTTTGGAACACTACATGTCTAGGAAGGAGAGATGTACAGTCCTTGTACTTGGTCTGCCATAATGTGTGGATGGTAGGTCTGGATACATGTAGTCAGAAACATTTATTAGATTTCTAACAAGTAGTTCACAAAATTTTGTGCGAGACAGCTTGCACCATGATGAAGGCATTCAAAATAACAATGTTCAGCAGGTGGAAAAATATTTTCTTGGTTCATTTCCATGTTTAGTGGGAAATATCACAACTATTGTCAAACTAGCCTGTATGGGTATTGTAGTTCTAGACAATGAGAGGTTCTTGTGCAGTACCACCCATTGACTGCTTTCTTTTTATTATTATTTTACAATTTTCTTTTAATAATAATGCTATTTGCTTTACGTCCCACAAACTTCTTTTATGGTTTCTGGAGACACCGAGGTGCCAGAATTTAGTCATGATGGAGTACTTTTACATGCCAGTAAATCTACCAACACGAGGCTGACGCATTTGAGCACCTTCAAATATCACCGGACTGAGCCAGGATTGAACCTGCCAAGTTGGGGTCAGAAGGCCAGCACCTAAACCGTCTGAGCCACTCAGCCCAGCAATTTTCTTTTACGTTGTACAGACACAGATAGGTCTTATGGCGACTAAGGGATAGGAAAGAGTAGGGAGTGAGAAGGAAGTGGCTGTGACCTTAATTTCTTAATAATGGTACATACGAAGAATTTGCCTAGTGTGAACATGGGAAAATACAGAAAACCATCTTCAGTGGTGCCGGCAGTGGGGTTCGAATCCACCATCTCCCAAATGCAAGCTGACAGCTACGTGACCTAAAACGCACATCCACTTGCTCAGTGCTTTCTTTTAGTGGGAAAGGGTATCTCCACCAGCACTGGCTGCTGAGGGGAACTGGCGGAGGGGCAATACTTTTTCACACATTTACGTTCTTACTAAGCACACATGAGTAATGAAATGCATACCCGGATACACATCATACAATGTTAAATACTTGATCGTTACTCACCTACTTCACTGTCATCTTCTTCATTTTAAGGGAAACTGTGGAATAAAATGTCGGTGTCCATTCGAAGTAGGTGGCGATCCAGACTCTTCAGCACCCTAAGTATCTTGAACTATTTAAATGTACAGCACCTACTGTCACTAAAGTATCTTGAACTATTTAAATGTACAGCACCTACTGTCACTAAAGTATCTTGAACTATTTAAATGTACAGCACCTACTGTCACTAAAGTATCTTGAACTATTTAAATAGATAGCACCTACTGCCACTAAGGTACCTTGAACTATTTAAATGTACAGCACCTGCTGTCACTAAAGTATCTTGAACTATTTAAATGTACCTACTGCCAATGAAGTCTATTTGAAATACGTTCACAGTGCTATATACATTGAGGAACTAACATTGGATGGTCGTGTAATCCTGAAGTCCATTCAAATTACTGTATCGACTGAGTCTACAGGACGAATTAAGTACAGTCCACTCACGCTGGCCATACAAATGAGAATACGGTAGGGCCTTATTCGATGACCGCAGTGCTATCCCTTTATTTAAACATGAATTCCATTCTTCTTTGCCGTAAATTCACAAACTTAGAAATGACTTTCATCGTCAAAGACAGGGATATAGGATGCTAAAAGGTTAGTTTTTTCACCTATTCAATACATATAAATTTTATAAATTAGGAATTTATTATTGATTCCACTTGAGACATGTTTCGCCCTTCATTGAGGGCATCATCAGTCAAATTATCACCTCAAGGTAAAAAATCAGGTACCTGGTTAGTTGTTGACATGCACAAATAAATACATATTATTAATACACATACAAAAATTAAGTATGGGAAATAGTTGTAAAAAAGTCATGGTTGAACATATAGGTTTATAGATGAAAAGTCAGCACCAATGCGTAAAATTAACATAGTAGAGTTCGGCAGTGGTGCTCTGGAGAAACAATTGACGCAATCATAGGAAAATAAAAAGTTTAAAAATATTTACAATATAACAATTAAGGGAGAAAAGGTGTAGTGATCGGCGTTAATGTTTGTAACCAAAAATTAATGTCAAAGGTTGGTAACTATACAGTATTTACATTGTTCAATTGAACAGTTGAGATAAAGTTTTAAAAATATTTACATTATAACATTCAGCGTAAATGTTTGTAATAAAAACTAATGTCAATGGTTGGTAACTATATAGTAATATAGTAATATAGTTAGAGGGGTACGTGCCCCTCTGCCCTTTACAGCGAGCCGCTACTGATCTCTACACCCTTTTGCAAAATGCATTCATGCATTCGTCAGTAACAGACTGAATAGATAAAGTCAGAATTAACAGCAAACCATGCAGTTAATATATCAACTGTTCATCCATTTCAAGGAGTAATGCTACGGTTGATAAATTGACCATATGTCCTGACTGATAATCTAACATATTGGTTGCTATATTGTCCACTAGTCCAATAATGGTTAACAAAAATTATGAAGTCTAGTAAAAGTTTAGCCAGATACACTCATTTCTGCTTGTTCAGCTGCAATCACATAAAATAGAATGGTTCATTTTGATGTTTCTAGTACAGCATTGTTTCTGATCTTTGTTGGCTAGTTGATCACATTAAGAAAGCAGCAGAAACCAGTGTTTCTTCTATCAGTACAACGTAGGATAGAAGGAGATGAAAAGTTTTATACTTTCATCTCTTTAAATAAGCTAAAATAGGGTGAATACAACCTGGAGAATGACTACTCCACTTGCTAGATATAATTTGGACCTGTTTAAACAATCACAAATTCCATTTAGAATCTTGCCAAATTCACTCACTCAGATGCACTCACTTCTGTTCATTCAACTGCAATCAAACAAAATAGGATGTTTAATTTTGATGCTTCTAGGCTTTTTTTTTGCAAGCTGCTTTACGTCACACCGACACAGATAGGTCTTATGGCGACGATGTGAGAGGAAAGGGCTAGGAGTGTGAAGGAAGCGTTCTTGGCCTTAATTAAGGTACAGCCCCAGCATTTGCCTGGTGTGAAAACGGGAAACCACGGAAAACCACCTTCAGGGCTGCCGACAGTGGGGTTCGAACCCACTATCTCCCGAATACTGGATACTGGCCGCACTTAGCGACTGCAGCTATCATGCTCGGTGCTTCTAGGCTTTGTTGGCCAGTTGATCACCCTCTGAAAGCAGCAAATTTGTTATGTATTTTTGTGTTCCATCGACAACATCAAGGCATAGTTGAAATATATGTCTAATTCGCTGTGTGATGATTCTAAAGGTCTAACTGGCTTATTGTAGGCCAACATTGTAATGGAGGTCTATAGCAAATGGAAGGTTTTATGCCTTTGTCTCTTCTAATAAGACTAACTTATACAAAACTTTATAAACATCGGACAACTGAACTACATAATTTAAGTACTTATTTTGCTCTGATATTACTTGGGAACTTTATGCAGCTTTCTCATGAGGTTATTTTATGGACTAGCCTGGTGAATGTTACATATGATGGATGTTAATGGATTGGCGAAAATCAGAATCCAGTTGAGTCACTATATTAACTTCCCCTAGCACAGCTAATTCCATTGATACGTTTTTCAGGACGCAGATGACAGACTTGGAACACGAATTTGAAACAGATGTTCTGCTCGGCGCGATAAGCCTTTGTGTATTTTCGGAATCATAGCGGGCTGGCTTCTTAATGTCTTCCCCTCTTAATTAATCCATCTTTATCATGCATCAATCAATCAATCAATCAATCAATCAATCAATCAATCAATCAATCAATACTGATCTGCATTTAGGGCAGTCGCCCAGGTGGCAGATTCCCTATCTGTTGCTTTCCTAGCCTTTTCCTAAATGATTTCAAAGAAATTGGAAATTTATTGAACATCTCCCTTGGTAAGTTATTCCAATCCCTAACTCCCCTTCCTATAAATGAATATTTGCCCCAGTTTGTCCTCTTGAATTCCAACTTTATCTTCATATTGTGATCTTTCCTACTTTTATAAACAAATTTCAAACTTATTCGTCTACTAATGTCATTCCACGCCATTTCTCCGCTGACTGCTCGGAACATACCACTTAGTCGAGCAGCTCTTCTTCTTTCTCTCAATTCTTCCCAACCCAAACATTGCAACATTTTTGTAAGGCTACTCTTTTGTCGGAAATCCCCCAGAACAAATCGAGCTGCCTTTCTTTGGATTTTTTCCAGTTCTTGAATCAGGTAATCCTGGTGAGGGTCCCATACACTGGAACCATACTCTAGTTGGGGTCTTACCAGAGACTTATATGCGCTCTCCTTTACATCCTTACTACAACCCCTAAACACCCTCATAACCATGTGCAGAGATCTGTACCCTTTATTTACAATCCCATTTATGTGATTACCCCAATGAAGATCTTTCCGTATATTAACACCTAGATACTTACAATGATCCCCAAAAGGAACTTTCACCCCATCAACGCAGTAATTAAAACTGAGAGGACTTTTCCTATTTGTGAAACTCACAACCTGACTTTTAACCCCGTTTATCAACATACCATTGCCTGCTGTCCATCTCACAACATTTTCGAGGTCACGTTGCAGTTGCTCACAATCTTGTAACTTATTTATCACTCTATAGAGAATAACATCATCCGCAAAAAGCCTTACCTCCGATTCCACTCCATTACTCATATCGTTTATATATATAAGAAAACATAAAGGTCCGATAATACTGCCATGAGGAATTCCCCTCTTAATTTTTACAGGGTCAGATAAAGCTTCACCTACTCTAATTCTCTGAGATCTATTTTCTAGAAATATAGCAACCCATTCAGTCACTCTTTTGTCTAGTCCAATTGCACTCATTTTTGCCAGTAGTCTCCCATGATCCACCCTATCAAATGCTTTAGACAGGTCAATCGCGATACAGTCCATTTGACCTCCAGAATCCATGATATCTGCTATATCTTGCTGGAATCCTACAAGTTGAGCTTCAGTGGAATAACCTTTCCTAAAACCGAATTGCCTGCTATCGAACCAGTTATTAATTTCACAAACATGTCTAATATAATCAGAAAGAATGCCTTCCCAAAGCTTACATACAATGCATGTCAAACTTACTGGCCTGTAATTTTCAGCTTTATGTCTATCACCCTTTCCTTTATACACAGGGGCTACTATAGCAACTCTCCATTCATCTGGTATAGCTCCTCCGACCAAACAATAATCAAATAAGTACTTCAGATATGCTACTATATCCCAACCCATTGTCTTTAGTATATCCCCAGAAATCTGATCAATTCCAGCCGCTTTTCTAGTTTTCAACTTTTGTATCTTCTTGTAAATGTCATTGTTATCATATGTAAATTTTATTATTTCTTTGGCCTTAGTCTCCTCCTCTATCTGGACATTATCCTTGTAACCAACAATCTTTACATACTGCTGACTGAATACTTCTGCCTTTTGAAGATCCTCACATACACACTCCCGTTGTTCATTAATTATTCCTGGAATGTCTTTCTTGGAACCTGTTTCTGCCTTAAAATACCTATACATACCCTTCCATTTTTCACTAAAATTCGTATGACTGCCAATTATGCTTGCCATCATATTATCCTTAGCTGCCTTCTTTACAATGTCGTTTCCCACATAGCTGACTATCCTATCAAATAATTCCGAATCCGCGTCAGTGCTACCCTTTCCCGATCTGTACACTCCAAATATATCAAGTTGCCTATTATCTTTAGAAATGAGCCCTACACCTAGAATTTCGTGTGTCTCATCTTTAACTTTTTCGTAGCTTACAAATTCTTCTTTCACCAGAATGAACACTCCCCCTCCCACCCTTCCTATCCTATCTCTACGATACACACTCCAGTGCCGTGAGAAAATTTCTGCATCCATTATATCATTTCTCAGCCATGATTCAACTCCTATTACAATATCTGGTAAATATATATCTATTAAATTACTTAATTCTATTCCTTTCCTTACAATACTTCTACAGTTCAACACTAACAATTTTATGTCATCCCTACTTGATTTCCAGTTCCCTGTTCCCTTATCACCGCTCCCTAGGCCATCCCGTTTCCCTGAATGTACCTCCCTATTACCCTTCCATGTCCTTTACAGCATTTCCATTACAATACCCTTGAATGTATTATCAGGGTAATTACTATATATTTATCTCATTTTCGTATAAATCCGTATTTCTCTAAAATTTCAGTTTCAATAGGCTTTCTTCTTTCTTTTGTGCTATTTATATCTTCTTCCTTTTAAAGAGACTGACTTAAATACCACTAAGAATTTAGAGTGCATATATTTTGGTGTAATGTAATTATTATTTTTATTTTTTCCAAAGGATCTACTTGCAAGAGGATGATGAAGTAATCATTGTCAACAGAACAGAATTTGCTACTGCAAAATGGATCATGATTGTACTTTTAATATTGCTACCACTGCTTACCTTTTTCTGGGTTTGGTATTTCCGACGTGGTTTGGCTTGGTGGAGTGACCACGTAAGACAGTTCAACTACCATCCACTTCTCATGATAACTTCAACAATAAGCCTTAGTGGATTTTGTAAGTATATCATTAATTTATTTTAAAAATACAGGACATAAGGAGATACATATATAGTCTAGTATTTCATTAAGATTTCTATAGCCTGGGATACTAGGTGAACTAGTCTTCTGGATAAACAGAGAAAATTATACAAAATTGTAATTAATAATAATATCAACAACATTATTAGTTTTATGCCCCACCAACTACATTTACGGCTTTTGGAGATGCCGATTTGCTGGAATTTTGTCCCATGCGAGTTCCTTTACATGCCTGCAAATCTTCTACTTGCCAGTTGGTCCTTTTTGTTCTAAAGGTGTTCTGTGGAGCTGAAATCATGACCTTGAGAAGACCAGTCCTATCAGTTAATACTGTTCTCTGCATACAACTGTTTAGCAACTGCTACAGCATGGCACCTGGCATTGTCATTCTGGAAGTAAAAGGATGTCCAGTCATAACAGCATTGCAACATTGAGACTTTCATTGTATAAGCCTGTGAGTCCTTACTATCACAAACAAGGAAGTGAAAACAATTTAATTCTTTTCTGGAGAAACTTGTATTTCCAAAACTGAAGGTTAAAGACCCAACTTAAACTGGTGGGGGTTGGAGTGAAAAATGAGTTGAATTCTTTTCATGAAGATACTTATATCTCAAAAACTGAAGATGTTACAGACATCAAAATTTGTATTTGGAATTTTCTTTCAAGGTAAAGAAACACATAATCTTTTGTCTTTGGAAAATCCACTTATGGGGGATAAATTACTTGAAAAATTAGTTGAATTCCTTGTATGAGTTTACTTATAACTCAAAAACTAAAGATGTTACAGACATGAAAATTAGTATTTGGAATCTCCTTTAAAAATAAAGAAACACGTCTGTTTGGAGGGGGGAATCAAATTAACGGGCTGGGGTAAAAAAGGAGTTGAATTCTTTTTGCGAGGATACTTATACCTCAAAAACTGAAAATGTTAGAGGCACGAACATCTGTATTTGGAATCTTCTTTCAAAGTAAAGGAACATGTGTTCTTTTGTCTTCAGAAAATCCACCTAAGGAGGGTGAATGAATTGAAAAATGAGTTGAATTCTTTGTGTGAAGATACTTATATCTCAAAAACTGAAGATGTTAAAGACGTGATCATTGGCATTTGGAATCTCCGTTAAAAATAAAGAAACACACACTTTTGGAGAGGGGGAACCAACTTAATGGGTAAGAACTGTGGGGGTGAAAAAGGAGTTGAATTACTTTTATGAGGATACTTATATCTCAAAACTAAAGATGTCACAAATGCAAAAATTAGTATTTGGAATCTCCTTTGAAAATAAAGAAGCATACATTTGTTTTTTTTGAAAATCGACATAAGGTGTGTGGGGTTGAAAACAAGTGAATAAGAATTTGAAATATGTTTATGAGGATAATGAATCTTAAAAACTGAAGCCTTTACAGACGTGAAAGTTGGTATTTTGAATTTTCTTTCAAAATAAAGAAACACATATTTTTTGTTTTCGTCAAGTCCACTTAAGGCAGAGAGGGGTTGTCGTGATATTGGGAGAGCAGTCAAGAAAATGTAACTAGTAACTTATTCCTTTCCCTATTATTATCTAAAAAAAACTAAGAACCTAAGATACAACACTTGTGACACAATGATATTAAATAAAGATATAACACCGTCCAAAGAAGGTTCTTGAGTAGTGTCTATTGGTTTCCAACGTTCTCCCCACACTGGTCAACCTCTAGGGGGATGACCAGCTGAATTGGTTGGGCTATTTTACGTCCCTGTGGGGTTCCAAGAATCACAGTCCTTATCTTCTGGTCCCTTCCTTCTAATAACCTCTCTATTCTTGCTCTTTTCCATAATTGGCGTGGTCGTCCATCTTCTTGAATCAACACCAGATCTCCGGGTAGGAAATCAATGGATCTCTCAAACACACCTCGAGCTTCATGAAAGCTCTTGAATTCTAAGAGGTACTCCTTGGTCCATCTTCTCCAGAAGTCGTCTGACAGCTTTTGTCTCAGTCTGAATTATCTTGTCAAGGCAAGTCTGGTAGTTGGTTCTGGTCCTGTTAGCACGGTCATGAGTCCTTCACCAACAAGAAAGTGTGCCGGCGTCAGGGGTTCAGCGTCATCTCCGTGGGAGATCGGTCTTGAATTTACTGCAGATTCAATTTTGACTAGAGTGGTGTTAAGCTGTTCTTCTGTAAGTCTTGATAGTCCCAGCACCTTTCTTAGGCATCGCTTAACTGTACCTACCATTCTCTCCCACCATCCTCCCCACCAAGCAGCCCGTGGGGTGATGAACTTCCAAGTTATACCGTCTTTGGTGAGGAATCGATGGGTCTCCGAGGATGACGGTGCCTTCAAAAGTTCCGACAGTTCTGCATTGGTGGCCTGAAATGTCCTTGCGTTGTCCGTATATATGGTATGTGGCAGTCCACGCCTACCAGAAAACCTTTGAAGAGCCGTAAGGAATGTGTCAGTGGTCGTACTGGAGCATAACTCTAAATGCACCTCACGTGTAACAGCACAAGTGAATAGCGCTATGTAAGCCTTTCCCATCGTCATGCCTATTTTGATGTAGAGGGGACCGGTGAAGTCTATCCCGGTAATTGCAAAGGGTTTTGACGGTCTGACCCTATCCGCAGGTAGTGCAGCTTCGATTTACTGCCCTCTAGGGTTCTTCATGGTTCTGCATGGAAGGCAGGCGTGCAAGACCCTCTTAATAGTTTGACGAGCTCTAAGGATCCAGAACTCTTTCCGGAGCTTCAACAGTATTACCCGAACTCCAAAATGATGTAATCTGATATGTGTTTGCCGAATGAGTAGATACGTGAATCGATGAGAGCCGTCTAGAAGTATCGGATGCCGTTGATCCTTAGCAAGGTCTGCACAGTGCAATCGACCCCCGAGGCAGAGGAGTCTGCCTTCAATGAAGGGGTTTAAGGGTCCTATTTTGGATTCTTTAGGAATTGGTCGACCATTTTCGAGTGCTTGAAATTCTAGCGCAAAACATTCTCGTTGAACAGCTTCTATCCAGTATGTGCGTGCCTTTGCGAGCTCCACCACTGTTGGTTTTCCTGTAAGCTTCTCTCGATGGCGAGTGTTGTGTGTAAATCGAAGAATCCAACCAGTTTCCATCAGTTTCCAGTAGGAACTGAACTTGGAACTGTCGATAACACTGGAATATGTGGTCGTTGTCATTACATGTTTTATGTTTCTCTTCTTCTCCTCGGGAAGTTGCTCGCTTAGAGTTTGAGCACCAGATGGCCAACATTCCTCACGATGTGCAAGCCATGTGGGTCCATTCCAGCACTTGCGCTCATTCTGTATCTGGTCACCACGAAGTCCTCGTGTAAGGTGGTCAGCCAAGTTCTCATGTCCAGGGCAATGCCTCCACTGACTTGGAGGTGAGTACGATTGAATCTCCGTTACTCTGTTGCAGACGAAGGTTTTCCATCTGTTTGAGTAACTGTGTATCCAACCCAAGGTGACAGTAGAATCTGTCCATAGTATTGCCTGAGTGATATCGTGGCCTGTAGCTTCACAGAAACAGTACAGCAATCGCACTCCCACCAGCACTGCTAGTAGTCCGAGCCGTGGCAATGTTACCTTCTTGACGGGTGTGAGCCTGTTCTTGCTGTAGGCCAGATGGACGAGTACGTTGCTTCCTGTGTTCGTGGGAATGTACAAAACTGCCCCATATGCCCTTTCTGAAGCATCACAAAATATGTGGATCTGAACTTTACGCTCCGTTGAAGTAGCTAGCCACCGCGGTACCAGTGAAAGAGACGATAAGGAGGATGCCCAAGTGTTCAATGATGCTCCGATATCAAGAGGTAGCAACTTGTCCCAGTCAATTCCCATGCACCACGTATCCTGGAATAACAGCTTACCGAGAAGGGATACAGGAGATAACAGTCCTAGTGGATGATAGAATCTAGCCATTATCTGTAATAACTTCCTCCTGGTGATTGGTCCTTCAGGTAAAGCCTTGGTGATCTCCTCTGGGTCAATGTAAAGGTCATCCTTTTCTGTATTCCAGTAAATGCCTAGTACCTGCGACTCTACGTTGACCTCTTGACCTTCGGCTCTCCAGATGGCCTTTAGTGAGTCTGAATTAGTGGCCCTTTTCGCTAGGTGGAAGTTCATCAGTTTCATCAGTGCAGTAAGTTCGAAATACAGGGGAATCACACCACTGTCATTCTCTGCGCCGGATGTTAAGTTGTCTATAAATGTATCGTCATCTATGAGGGGTGCTGCAATAGGAAATGTCGTCTTGTATCTGTCGGCGAGTTCCCTCAGTGTTGCTGAAAGCAAGAACGGACTGCAAGTCAGGCCGAATGGGAGCCTAGTGAAGCGATAGGTCACTGCCTTGTCCGTCGTGTGGTAACTTCCGTTACTGTGACCCTGTACCACAAGAATCTGGTCTCAAGTCCCTGTCATCCTCGTGCAAGACCAGCTGAAGAAATGCCTGTGTTATCAGTAATGATGGCTATGGGATGCATTCTGAATCGTAGTAGAATAGCCAATGTCTCCGGTAGCAGATTTGGACCTGCCTCTAAAGCATCTTTGAGAAACGGAAAGTTGGTTTCGTGAGAAGATGCGTCAAAAACTATTCTCCATTTTGTTTTTCCCAGTTTCTCCTTTACAGCTTGGTGGGGGAGATAAAACATGGTGTTCTTTGGACCTTCAGTAGGTGTGACTTCTATTTGTCCTTTCATGATATGATCCAGAATTTGGTTGCAGTACACCTCCTTTAGAGTGCTATTGTTTTGAAGTCTTTTGATCAAGGTATCAAATCGAAGTTCCGCATTTATCTTGTTACTCGAAGGAAGAACACCCTGCTTTCTTGGTAGCAGACCACTCTCTGGCGACCTTCAACGCGATAGGTTGCCTTGAATTCTTGAAGAATAGCAGAGTCTTTCTCAGTTAGGTTTCGATTTTGATTTGCAACTATTCCCTTTGTCTCTAGATCCCAGAAGTTTCTTGGTTCATCATCTGAAGGTGAGCTAGCTTGTCGAATGAAGTTCACAACAGCAGAATTCACGCAAGTCCCTGATCGGCTTCCATTTAAGATCCATCCAAAAATTGTTGGAATCAGAACGATCGATTCAGATATTCGAATCTGTGAACCATTGTTCACTATTTTCCAGTATTGGTCACTGCCAATTAAGATCCCCACGGGCAGGTTTTCTTTCATATCATACCTAGGGTCTGCTAACTGCAATTTGCGCACGTGCGCCCGAGTTTTGATGTCTTGTGGACCTCCTGGTTGAGGTGAGAGTGAGTGTGCACTTTCGTAAGCGTTGATGGAAACTGTAAAGTTGGTGTAAACTCCCTTCATACTGAACCTGATAACTCTGCGCTGACGTGATGGGTTAGTCTTGGACTCAAATGTGCAAACAGTCAGTTCTCTTTTGTCGGTGGTTAGTAGCTATAGATCGTCTATCAGTGATCTTGATATCAATGTTGCCTGACTTCCACTGTCTAGTATACATCAAGTAAGTCGGCTTAGCCCTGTAGGTCCAGTGATTTTTACTTAAGCTGCCTGCAAGAATGTGAAACCTGGGGTGGTTATGTCTATTTTTCCTTCAGAGGCTGTGTTGGCCTGATCTTCTGAGGTCTTGTGACTCCTCCCGTTGTTGCAAAGGGACATATGGTGCAACTTTTTGCAGTTATCACACTGTGCCTTTCCTTTCTTTTGACAAATGAACGCTGTATGACCTCAATTGAGACACAGGAAGCACCGGTGAGCTCTCTTCAGCCTCTCCCCTCGCCATGTAACGTTTGAGATTTTCTTACAGTCCTGAGCCCAGTGACCTCTTGATTCACAAAAGACGCAAAATGGTTCCGGCCCCTTAACCTCTTTACCTGTTAAGCCTTTATGATCGTCATGGGCGTGAAGAGCTGCCGCCGTAGGTGGGTATCTTGATGATGTGGAGGCTTCACCGCGAATCTTTTGTGTAGTAAGTGCTCCGTCAACTTCCTCACCGAGAAACTCTATTAGTCTGAAGATGTTACCCTCCGAAAGGTCTTCTCACTTAGCGTGAATGATCCCGCGACGGCATATATCATCTGGAAACGCCCAGAGAATCTTCAGTGAGAGTACTCGGCCATAGGCGTTCACATCTTCCCCGAGAGCACGCAGAGCTTGAATGCGGCGATTGCAGTCAATAAACGTAGAATTAAGGGGTGGGGGGTTTAAATAAAAACGTAATGAGTTGAAATATGTTTATGAGGATACATTATCCTAAAAACTGAAGCTCTTACAGCCGCGAAAGTTGGTATTTTGAATTTCCTTTGAGAATAGAAAAATGCGTATTATTTTGTTTTCCGAAAGTCCACTTAAGGCGGGAGAGGGGTGGAAAGAACCGAAGAAGAAATTTAATTATTCTTATGAGTATACATTTACCTCAAAAACTGAAAGTGTTACAGACGTACAGACATGAAAACTGGCATTTGGAATCTCCCTTAAAAATAATTAAACACGTATTTTTTTGTTTTCGGAAAATCCAGTTAAGGGTCTGAAAAGAATTGGAAAAGAGGGTGAATTTTTAAAATGAGTACCGGTATGTCTACATTATATGTCAAAAACTTAACATGTTAGATAAAAGAAACTTGGTATTTGGAAAGTCCTTAAAAAATACAGGAACCTGTACCTTTTTGTTTTCAGAGAAGGCTCTTAACAAGGGGTGAAGAGAAGTGAAAAGTAGTTGAATTACTTTTTATGAGGATACTTATATATTGAAAACGAAAGATGTTACAGGTGTGAAAATTGGTATTTGAAATCTCCTTTTAAAATATAGAAACATGTATTTCTGTTTTCGGAAACTACACATAGATGGGGGTGGGGTGGGGGAAGGACTGATCAAGGGGTTGAATTCTTTTCATGGGGATAATGATGTACATTTCACAAACTGAAGATGTTAGAGATGTGGGAATATGTATTTGGAATCTCCTCTAAAAATAAAGGAACGTGTATTTATTTTTTCGTCTTGAGACAAGACTATTTCTCACATGCATAGTTCTATGTCGCAGGGTCGTCTTAGCACCAAAAGGTAATATCACAAACATGATTTACAATGAATTTCTGGGGTAAATACACTGACTGACAGAGCAAATGCAACACCAAGAAGGAGTGGTCAGAACTTTATGCCAATTGCAGGGTAGACTGACGTCACTGAGGTATGCTCATGATGTGAAATGCGCCGCTGTGCTGCGCACTTAGCGAACGATAAATGGGACACGGCGTTGGCGAATGGCCCAATTCGTACCGTGATTTCTCAGCCGACAGTCATTGTAGAACGTGTTGTCGTGTGCCACAGGACACGTGTATAGCTAATAATGCCAGGCCGCCGTCAACGGAGGCATTTCCAGCAGACAGACGACTTTACGAGGGGTATGGTGATCGGGCTGAGAAGGGCAGGTTGGTCGCTTCGTCAAATCGCAGCCGATACCCATAGGGATGTGTCCACTGTGCAGCGCCTGTGGCGAAGATGGTTGGCGCAGGGACATGTGGCACGTGCGAGGGGTCCAGGCGCAGCCCGAGTGACGTCAGCACGCGAGGATCGGCGCATCCGCCGCCAAGCGGTGGCAGCCCCGCACGCCACGTCAACCGCCATTCTTCAGCATGTGCAAGACACCCTGGCTGTTCCAATATCGACCAGAACAATTTCCCGTCGATTGGTTGAAGGAGGCCTGCACTCCCGGCGTCCGCTCAGAAGACTACCATTGACTCCACAGCATAGACGTGCACGCCTGGCATGGTGCCGGGCTAGAGCGACATGGATGAGGGAATGGCGGAACGTCGTGTTCTCCGATGAGTCACGCTTCTGTTCTGCCAGTGATAGTCACCGCAGACGAGTGTGGCGTGGGTGTGGAGAAAGGTCAAATCCGGCAGTAACTGTGGAGCGCCCTACCGCTAGACAACGCGGCATCATGGTTTGTGGCGCTATTGCGTATGATTCCATGTCACCTCTAGTGCGTATTCAAGGCACGTTAAATGCCCACCACTACGTGCAGCATGTGCTGCGGCCGGCGGCATTCCCGTACCTTCAGGGGCTGCCCAATGCTCTGTTTCAGCAGGATAATGCCCGCCCACACACTGCTCGCATCTTCCAACAGGCTCTACGAGGTGTACAGATGCTTCCGTGGCCAGCGTACTCTCCGGATCTCTCACCAATCGAACACGTGTGGGATCTCATTGGACGCCGTTTGCAAACTCTGCCCCAGCCTCGTACTGACGACCAACTGTGGCAGATGGTTGACGGAGAATGGAGAACCATCCCTCAGGACACCATCCGCACTCTTATTGACTCTGTACCTCGACGTGTTTCTGCGTGCATCGCCGCTCGCGGTGGTCCTACATCCTACTGAGTCGATGCCGTGCGCATTGTGTAACCTGCATATCGGTTTGAAATACACATCAATTATTCGTCCGTGCCGTCTCTGTTTTTTCCCCAACTTTCATCCCTTTCGAACCACTCCTTCTTGGTGTTGCATTTGCTCTGTCAGTCAGTGTATAACTAAATATTTGGGTGAGTTTTTATACTTTAGGAATTTTCAGATAATGTGTTAGTACAATGCCGTACAACGATTACTTTAATCAAATTACGAACTCCACGCGAGCGAAGCCGCGGGTAATTGCTAGTCTATCTATATGCAGTAACTTGTCCTGACTGACTGACTGATTCATCATCACCGAGCCAAAACCACTGGACAGAAAGAAATGAAATTTTGGGGATACATTCATATTAACATGTAGCTGCTCGCTAAGGGAGGATTTCTGGATATTCCATCGCTAAAGGGGTGAAAACGGGGGTGCATTTTTCAAATGAGGATATCTATATTTCAAAACCTTTAACGTTTACAGACGTAAGTTGGTATTTGGGATCTTCTTTAAAAATAAAGAAACACGTATTTTTTGTTTACGGTAAATCCAATAAAGGGAGTGAAAAAGGGGGGGCGGAAAAGCGGTTGAAAACATTTTATGAGGAGACTTATATCTGAAAAACTGAAGATGATACAGACATGAAAATTGATATTTGGAATCGCCTTTGAAAACAAGAAACACGTATTTTTGTGTTTTCTGATAATCCGATGAATAGGGGAGGGGGAACATGAGTGAGAAACGGGGTGAATTTTTTAAAAAAACTATATCTGAAAATTATCTCAGACACACAACATATTACAGATTTGAAAACTGATATTTGCAATTTCCTGTAAAAGTAAAGAAGCATAAATGTATTTTTTGGAAAATCCATTGAAGGGGAACTGATAAATGGGGTGCATTTTTAAAATTAGCATATCTACAGTATATCTCATAAACTTAACATGTTGCAAAGATGAAAATTAGTATTTGGAATCTCCTTTAAAGTAAGTAAACACTTATTCTTTGCTTTTCAGAGAAAACCCTTAACGTGGTGGGGTTGAAAGATTTGAAATTTAGTTGAATTATTTGTTTGAGAACGTATATATATATTGTACCTTATGTTTAGTTAGCTGTAGAGAGTAGTTATGGGTTAGTACATTAGAATTCAGGTAGGGGATGCCCTTACATGCGGAGGAGTTCCTCGCATACCAGAGGCATCTCAATAGCTTTGGACAAGTTGGTGCAGTGTAAGGCTGGATTCCGCCGACATTGACACCACTAAATAAGTAGAGTAGATCGTGATTGTTTTGTTTGGTTTATATTATTTTGTGCGGTTTTTTGGGTTCTTAGTTAATAGTTTTAGTGTAGATAGTTAGAGCTTTATATTATATTGTTTTGTTTGGTTTATATTGTTTTGTTTGGTTTTTTGGGTTCATGTGTATTTTATGCTCTTTATTGTCTGTAACCGATGGTGCAAACTAGGGTGGCAATAAAGAGTTATCTATCTATCTATCTATCTATATATTGTACCAGGAACTGTTCCAGCCCTGTACATTGTTTTATAATTGCCGGAACATATGGATAAGGGACGGCGATAATATGTGTTCGTATGCCCGACATCTTGTGCGAGCGCAATACGAAGTTCCTCGTGGCGAGCTGGACACGTCACGAGCAAAGAACCTGCTGGTGACGTCACTGCCACATGTTGCACGCCCATCTCTCGAATGTACTGGAAGGAAAATGTCTAACTTTTTAGCCGATTAAGTTACGGAAATGAGACATGCATCATCGTGTAGCTCATGTTCTGAACGTAAACATATGTCAATTTCAATAAAATCCATCACGGCATTCAAGAGATATAAACGAGAAAGGAAGCACACTTCCCCCAGTGACGTGGCAAGCAACCTTGGGGCATACAGAATATAAGCAGCAGACCAGACCGTAGCAAAGGACAACACATCCTTCGCCGTCCGACTGTTTGCAACACCGAAAGCAGCCACGGAGGTTTATTGCTTGTTAAAAATTGTGGACTAGCCAGGTGGACGAATGCAAACCAGTGAGGTCTCACCTCAGGACGTGCCGATCGGTAGCACTGCACAATACGAGAATCGTCAGCAGCTTAGCCCTGATCCGTGTCTACCAAGGCTTGCTTATTTACGCCGCTCCAGGGTCTGAAGCAAATCACAACCATGTACCCCTACAAGCCATATTCTCCTGCTAATACCACAGCTGCCACCTGCACCACCACTTCCACCTCCAGCTTCCGACAATTCGCCGTAGACACCGCCGCCGTAGCCTTCCACACGACTCTCCAGTCCAGCTATGCAACTCCGAATTACGCCGCACGCCTTCTGCCAGCAAATCCAGCTACGCATCCGGACAACCCGCGAAATCAGTACCAGAGGATGACGCACCAACCGGCCCCCGAGGTAGCGCGTGCTCCGCATTACCCTGCAGTGGACTCGGCACCTGCCCCACGGACTCCTACAGCAGCTGCTACATCAATTCCAATGGACACCACCATACAGCATATATATCCCCATCTATTACCATCACTACACCCACCTCCTCTCGACTCGAATATTCCTCCACGTCTGGCACTAGACGACCCATCAACCATCTCCGATTTCTCCAGCAAACGCCTTCCGGCACACATGCATTTCTCCTCCTTAACCCTTCTCCAGAATTTCGGGCACCTCAAGCCATCTTCTGCACGCTTCTTCGCTACAACATGCGCCGAGAGGACATCGCTGATATCAGGAAGACTTCAAAAGGAATCATCATTCAAATGAACGGGGAAGTAGCAGCACACCAACTCGCTACCACAATAGGATCAACTCCGTTCGGATCAACTATCCCTCTTCAACCCCTCTCACCACCACCCACTCCACCACCAATTCCACTATCACGTTATAATATACTAAGTTGTGTCATCCGTGGTGTGGATCCTTCACTTTCAGAAGAGACGATTCTCGCCGAGCTCAGTGCGGAGGGAGTGCCTGCTCGGAAAGCCTTTCGCATCCGGAACGCGAAGGGTCCAACATTCCTGGTGCGGATTCTTCTGCCAACACCAGCTGATGTGGACAGACTTCTTGCCAGTGGTGTATCGATACATCGCCACCATCACAAAGTCGAACCTTCTCGTACTCCACCTCCACAGTCAATCAGATGTGAAAGATGCCTCCTCTATAACAATCACACAACGGCCCAGTGCAAAGCAAATCATCCAATCTGAGGTCATTGCACTCAGCATCACGTCACTACCAAGTGCCCCAACACCCTACACCCCGCCCGCTGTAACACTTGCGGGGGCAGCCATCCAGTCTATTCTCGCCGCTGTCGAGGACGTCCGACACCTCCCTCAAATCACCCAGAATTCATAGCCCCGATTCGCACTATTGACCCACCAACCACGCCCACCCGTTCACTTTTCCCCCACCCTACAATTGAAGATCTTGTCAGATTTGTTACAATCTCCCTGTTAAATATCCATCCATACAATAGACACCTGGTTCTCACACACCTTCAGGCTGCAGCTAATCAGACCCTCAATCTCCATTTTCTCACTACCCATTCAGGCTTAAATACTCATTTTAACTTCACACCCTTAGAAACTCTCGTATAAATCCCCTCAACCTCCTCTCAGCATCAAGAGATGGACAATAGCATCATATCTTAATGACGCAATGTAATGCCTAAGATCCAGAATCACTTCAGACCGGCATGCTATTACAACCACCAAATTCTTGTATTGCAAACGTCCTTCTTCTTAGATGTATTTATAGCATAATATTTTGTACAGCATCAGGCGAAGGATGAAAAAGAGAAATAAAAAAGAAAAAGAAAAGAAGAAAGAAAAATAGCGGAAACAAAAAGAAAAAGAAAAATAGACAACAAAAAATTCCTCTCTGTAACATTTGGAAAAGCACATTCAATAAAGCTCAGTAAAGAAGCCCAACCCACTACCATCCCCTCTATTTCTCACATCCTCCTACCCACCTCCCTCATCCATCAAACCTCCTCAACCCGCCCGCAACTCTTGGCCAGAGCGAGGGCGTCACCCTCTAGGTGGCCCGCCCCACCCCTTTAGGGTGGGGAATGAAAACGAGTAAACGGAACCGTAGCAAACCAGTTCGCATTCTTCACAGCTGGCTCGCATGTCATGCTGCACGCGACGAGTCGAACTCAGTATTCATACTGCCGGACATCGTGATACTTGGATAATTTCGACGGCAAGTTGACACTTAGTTTCTGTGAATACCAGTGAGTAACTTATAAATTGTGGGACTTGCAATTCGTCAGACATTCAAACTTAGGAAATTAACGTGTGTATAACATCAAAGTCATAAGACTTGTAATAATTCACCAATATTTGTACTTGACAAATATCTTAATTTTCGTGTGAATGATCATAACAAACTTGAAATTAGCACGGCTATTTTACATTGTAATGGTCTTGGACTGTTTCAACATTGAATATCATGAGTGTAGGTTGCAACACGCTGACTATTTTGAGTATTATTAAAGCCTAGAACACTTTAATTTGTGCCGAAAGACTGACTGTTCGCGTATCGCCATTACAGACTGTATCATTTAAAACAACCCGTGTGGATAGACTGTATAATGAACTTCGTAATTCAGTGATATTGTGAAGTACAGGACTCATACATGAATACTTGTAGAACTGTGATAGTGAGAAGGAACATTACGATATATTACGAGAGAGAGCTATTTATTTATTTCTTTGGTGTGAAAGTGAGCCTTGATAAACTGTGCTTCGAATGAAAGTTATTTTTGACAATAAGAACAGTGTGCAGTAAGTGTCAAGATGAACTGTGCAGGGAAGTGTATTTTCTCATTATCGTAATTTACGATAATAGACAGTGCTCCGACGTATTTCTCATCCAGTGAATGGTGATTATTTATGAGATAATCATAATCAGTTCTAACAGTGCAAATCAAATGGTGCACATTTCAACTTGGTTAGTTGGACTTTCTCGTGTTAAAGCCACTCTTTTATTAACATGAGAAATCCTGACTCGAGACGACGGAGATCGACGGAGATTTGATGCAGATCAACGTGGACTTGGTACTACTAGGGACAGTTCCAAAAACGTGGTACTATGGTACATCGTGGTGATAGCTGTTAGCTGAGTTCCAGATTGTTCTTGCAGAGCAGTATTAAACTATTCGAGCTCAACGAGAAGGCGTATGTCAGGTGATATCAGTGTTTTTTTCCACTAAGAAACATAATTCTGACTTTGAACAGAACTTCTATAAACAGTGTCATTACTGACAAAGAACATCAAAAGCTCACTTCCTTAATATTTCATACACTTGGAAAATTAACGCTTTACGACACTCAAAGTAAAGACAGACTTCAAATGCCAGTGTGCTCTCGTAATGTCATATTTTCTCATTTATTGGAACTTTAGGATTTCAACTGTGTGCTTCACTCATAGTGAAAGTGTATCATAAACACTTAATTTACGATATTTACGTCAAGTGCATAATAAATTACAAAAAAATAGGACAATACTCAGAACTTTATACCAGAAGATCAGATTTAACTTCAAGTGTTTCATATTTGAGTTTTATGTGTTTACAAGAACGAATTACAGATTTTATTTTATGTAATTTATGTAGAAAGCGTAATCAGAAATCGCAAGTACCAATAGAAAATACTTTAGGATTTCTTATTTTCTTACAACATGCTTTATTCATAATTTATGCCACGAAAGTTATGATGGACATAACTGATTGAGAAAGACGTTATTCAGTTGAATTTTACTTGGTCAACTTGATTTTTTAAATATTCTGTTGTTGAAATTGGGATTTATTTTCTAGTAAATATCTATGATTCGGCGATGTAATAGGGTGGCCTTCCAGAGATTGAATAAAGGAAAGAAAGATATAATATCTATTATTTCGCCTTGGGATCCTCCCTCTCTGTACCATCTCTTAAGAACTAGGCACCCCTCAGAAAGATCTCATGCCATTTGAAATCAACTTTTCCTGGTAGAATATGCATATACCAAAAAATCTAAAGATGTTACAAACGTTAACACTGGTATTTGGAATCTCCTTTAAAAATAAAGAAACACGCATTTGGGTTGGGGGGAGAATCAACATTATAGGTGGGGATGAAAACGGAGATAATTTCCTATTACGAGGATACGTATATCTAAGAAACTGAGATGTTACAGTCGTAATAATTGGTATTTGGAAGCTCTTTTAAAGAAACGGGTACTGTTTGTTTTTGGAAAATTCACTTCAGTGGAGAGTATGAAAGGAAGAGAAAAAAATTCTTTTTCTGGAGAAACCCATATCTCAAAACTGAAGGTTACAGAAGTGGAAATTGGCATCTGGAATCTCCTTTTAAAATAAAGAAACACACATTTTTTCGCTGGGGCAAGTCAACTTAACGGGCGGGATGCGGAGTGGAAAAGGAGTTGAATTATTTTCATGAGGATACTTATATCCAAAGAACTGAAGATGTTACAGACATGAACATTTGTATTTGGAATTGTATTTCAAAGTAATTAAACACGTAATCTTTTGTCTTTGGAAAATTCACTTAAAGGGGTGAATACTTTGTATGAGGATACTTATACCTCAAAAATCTAAAGATGTTACAGGCATGAATATTAGTATTAGGAATCTTCTTTAAAAATAAAGAAACACGCATTTCTGGGGGAAATCAACTTTGGGGGCGGGAGTGGTGAAGAAGGAGTTTAGTTCCTTTTTATGAGGATACATGTACTGGTATCTCAAAACTGAAGAATTTACTGTCGTGATGATTGGCATTTGGAAGCTCCTTAATAAATAAACAAGTATTTTTGGTTTTCGGAAAATTCAATTAAGTGGGAGGGTGAAAGGAAGTGAAAAAATTTAATTCTTTATATGGAGAAACTTCTATCTTAAAATATTATGGTTACACACGTGAAAATTGGTATTTGGAATCATCTTAAGAAATAAAGAAATGCGCATTTTTTGGAGGGGGGAATCATCTTAACGGGCTGGGGTGAAAAAAAGAGTTCAATACTTTTTATGAAGATTCTTATATCTTAAAAACTGAAGATGTTAGAGGCCTGAACATTTGTATTTGGAATCTTCTTTCAAAGTAAAGAAACACTTGTTCTTTTGTCTTCGGAAAATCCACCTAATGGGGGCGAATGAATTGAAAAATTAGTTGAATTCTTTGTATCAGGATACATATATCTCAAAAACTAAAGATGTTAAAGACGTGAAAATTCGTATTTGGAATCTCCTTTAAAAATAACGTAACACGCACTTTTGGGGAGGGGGAATCAACTTAATGCGTAGGAAAGGGGGAGGGTTGAAAAAGGAGTTGAATTACTTTTATGAGTGTACTTATATCTCAAAAATTGAAGATGTTACAGGCGTGAAAATTAATCATTGTAATCTCCTTTAAAAGTAAGAAAACACACATTTTTTTTCAGAAAATCGACGTAAGGGATGTGGGGTTGAAACTAAGTAAATAAGGAGTTGAAATATGTTTATAATGATACTTTATCTAAAAAAAACTGAAGCTGTTACAGCCGTGAAAGATGGTATTTTGAATTTCCTTTCAGAATAAAGAAACATGCAATTTTTGTTTTCGGAATGTACATTTAAATTGTGAGAGGGGTGGAGAGAAGTTAAGAAGTTGAATTATTTTATGAGTACACATTTATCTCAAAAACTGAAGCTGTTACAGACGTACAGACATGAAAACTGGTATTTGGAATCTCCTTTAAAAATAATTTTGTTTTCGGAAAGTCCAGTTAAGGGTCTGAAAAGAATTGGAAAAGAGGGTGAATTTTTAAAATGAGTACCGATATATTTACATTATATGTCAAAAACTGAACATGTTAGAGACAGGAAGCTTGGTATTTGAAAATTCCTTAAAAAATACAGGAACCTGTACCTTTTTGTTTGTTGTTAACAGGGGGTGAAATGAAGTGAAAAATAGTTGAATTATTTTTTATGAGGATACTTATATCTTAAAAATTGAAGATGTTACAGACGTGAAAATTGGTGTTTGGAATCTCCTTAAAATGGAAGAAACCTGTATTTATTTTCTCGACTTGAGAGAAGACTGTTTCTCACAAGTACAGTTCTACGTCGCATGGTCGTCTTAGCCCAGGCCTTTCCAACTCGAGCAGTAAGTGCTGGGACGCACCAGCGCTGCACTCAGCAGCACCGTTCCCCTCCTTCCCCACCTAACCTCACAGTGGTCGGTGCATGTGTGCGTAAGAGACAATACATTCATTCTCATTCTCCCTCTCTCTCTCTCTCTCTCTCTCTCTCTGTGTGTGTGTGTGTGTGTGTGTGTGTGTGTCATTCTCAGTAGAATCTATTCCACAGAACTGATAGCGGAGCATTTGGTTTCACCTTCGTTAAAAATGTCGTTTAATACTTCATGGGTGGATTCATATTTTGTTCTCAATAATTTGTCATGTCATTTCACGCGTAAAGTCTTCAAACGTTCGACTACACTACCACAATAAACATGTTCCAACCTATGATGACATTGTTGGCGCAGCAAGAACCGAACGAAATGCTAAGTTAAAATTGGAATTGCCAAGTTCTTCAGAGATGAGTAATAACTTACTCATTAGGAATTGTTTTATATCCAGTTTAGGGGATTGGTTTTCGTTTTGGGGTTTGTATTATTAAGAACTGTTTAGAATTAGATTTAGATGTGTTGCTAAGAAAACACAAAGATAATTATTTTATCTCCCTGTCCTACAGATACTTGAACCCAACACTTTAGAAGGCGCAGTTCGAGCAAGTTATGGGCTATTGTTGCTCTGAAACTTGCAAAAAGTGGGCGACCCTTTACTGATGGTGAATTTGTAAAAGAATGTTTAATAGAGTGCTCGGAAATATTATGCCCACGTGCTGTGGCCCACTTTGAGGCAATAAGCTTGTCCAAAAAAACGACCTCTCGTCGTGTACAGGGACTTGGTGCCGACTAGAAATAGATTTGCGGAACAAATGAGGCACTTTCCAGAAGTACTCGATGGCTCTCGATGAGACTACTAACAAAAATGACACGGCACAGCTATCTATTTTCGTCAGGGGTGTCGAAAAAGATTTCGCTATAACTGAGGAACTACTGGACATCATTCCCCTCAAAGATACTACCACCGGCGCAGATATATTTGCAGCTGTTGAAGATGCAATGAACGATATGGGCTTATCACTCGGAAATCTGTCTAGTGTCGCTGATGAAGGAGCACCAGTGAAGTCGTCGGATGGGCAAGGTTTTACAGGCCTCATCAAAACGAAGGTGCGCGATGCTGGGTTACCTCCAATATTATCGGTACCGGTACATTGTGTTTTACATCAAGAACAATTATGAGCAAAGAACTTTCGCAACTTTAAATCTGTTATGGATACTGTGTCAAAATGTATAAATTTCTGCAGAAAGCAATGTTTGAATCATCGGCAGTTCAAAGAAATTTTACAAGATCTCGAGGCAGAATGTAGCGACATTCCCTTTTATTGTATTGTGCCCTGGTTAAGTTGCGTGAAGTGCTAGCAACCTTCTTTGTAATAATTGAAGCAATTGCTCTGTTCATGGAGATGAAAGGTTCTCCTTACCAACTTTGCGGAATAAACAATGGGTAACTGACCTCGCTTTCTTGGCAGACATAACGTATTATTTGAATGAATTAAATATTTCATTGCAAGGGAGAAACAAATTGATTAGCACCATGTGTGACAACATTAAGGCTTTAAAATGCAGAGTTTGTTATTGAAAAGTAAGCTTGAAGCCGGAGATTTTGACAATTTTCCTTCATAAAAATCATTACACTAGCCTACTTATGAACATCTTGGAGACTATCAGACGTTGTTACAGACTTTGCACTCTGAATTCGGTGCCCGATTCAAAGAAATGAATGATATGTCACCTCAATTTGAAATATTTATGACCCCATTTTCAGCGCGTTTTGAAAAATCACCATCATATTTCCGAACAGAGGTGATAAAACTACAGTGTGTCGCAATCCTAAGAGACGGGTACTACGACTAAAACGGTGATTTAATTTCCTTTTACAAAGGTGTTCATCCACAAGAATTTACTAGACTTCAAGCACTTGCCTTAAAATTTACGTCAATGTTCGGTACAACGTATGCATGCGAACAGAGGTTTTCAGTTCTTAATTTAAATGAACGGAGAACTAGGACTTCTCTGTCTGATGCTGAGTTAGAGGCTGTAATTAGAATTTCTACTGCCAAATCGATTGTACCCAATATTGGTAAATTAGTTGCCGCAAAACGATGTCAACAATCGACTTAAACGCTAATTGTACATTAAGGCAAACGCAATGTATGTACCGAATTAATTGTGTGTTTATGTGTCCACAGAACTGTCATAAATTGTATTGTTTTCATAAGCTGCGCACTGACTTGACGACCTGTGGTTCTGCCTCTGCCACTTCCCCTCCTACCTCCTCCACATGAACGGTGCTAGAGCATTGCGCCGGGGCTGCTGCCGGGGCAAGCCGGGACCGAGTGAGCACCTCAGTTGGAATCGCTTGTCTTAGCCGCAAAAGGTAATACCACAAATATGGTTTACAAAGAATTTAACTCAATTTTTGGGTGAGGTTTTATAGTTTAGGAATTTTCAGGTAATGTCTTAGTACAGTGCCGAGGAACGATTACTTTGATCAAATTACGAAATCTACGCGTGCGAAGCTGCGGGTAATCTATATATATAAAAGAACATGTCTTGACTGACTGACTGACTGACTGACTGACTGACTGACTGACTGACTGACTGACTGACTGACTGACTGATTCATCATGACGTGCCAAAACTACCGGACATAATGAAATAAAATTTTGAGGATACATTTATAGTACAATGTAGGTGCTCGCTAAGGGAGGATTTTTGGACATTACGTCGCTAAGGGGGTGGAAAGGGGGGGGGCGAAATTTTAAAACATGTGTATCTATATCTCAAAACTTTAAAAGTTTAAAGATGTAAAAATTGGTATTTAGAATCTCCTTTCAATATAAAGAAATACGTATTTTTTTGTTTTTGGAAAATCCAATTAATGGGAGGGTAAAAAGTGGCGTGAATTTTAAAACGAGTGTATCTATATCTCAAAACTTTAAAAGTTTACAGATGTAAAAATTGGTATTTGGATCTCCTTTAAAAATAAACACATTTTTTGTTTTCGAAAAATCCCAATAGGAGGGGTGGAAAGGGGTGAAAAATGGGTCGAATATCTTCAATGAGGACACTTATATTTCAGAAACTGAAGACATTACAGATCTGAAAATTGGTATTTGGGATCTCTTTTAAAAATAAAGGAATACGTATTCTTTTGTTTTAGAAAATCCAATTAATGGTGGGGTGTGAATTTATAAAATGAGTGTATCTATATTTCAAAAGTTTTAAAGTTTACAGATGTAAGAATTGGTACTTAGAATCTTCTTTAAAAATAAAGTAACACGTATTTTTTTGTTTTCTGAAAATCCCAATAGGAAGGGTGAAAAAGGGGTTGAAAGCCTTTAATGAGGATACTTACATATCAGAAAGTGAAGATATTACAGACCTGAAAATTGGTATTTGGGATCTCTTTTAAAAATAAAGAAACACATATGTTTTCGTTTCTGGAAAATCCAATTAATGGGGGATGAACAAGGAGGTGAATTTTTAAAATGCGTGTATCTATATCTCAAAATCTTTAAAGTTTACAGATGAAAAATATGGTATTTAGAATGACCTTTAAAAAAAGGAACATACTTTTTGCTTTCGGAAAATCCCAATAGGAGGGGTGAAAAGCGTGAAAAGGGGTTGAATGCCTTAAATGAGTATACTTATATCTCAGAATGAGAAGATATTACAGACCTGAAAATCGGTATTTGGGGTCTCCTTTGAAAAGAAAGAAACATGTACTTTTGTTTCTGGAAAATCCAATTAATGGGGGTTATACAGAAGTAACAAATTGGGTTGGATTTTTAGAAAGACTGTATCTACAGTTTATCCCAGAAACGTAAAATGTTACAGACGTAAAAATTTGTATTTGGAATCTCCTGTAAAAGTAAAGAAACATAGGTGTTTTTTTTGGGGAAGTTCACTTAAGATGAACTAAAAAGGGGGTGAAATTTTAAAATGAGCATTTCTACAGTATATTTCAAAAACTGAACGTGTTACCAAAGTGAAAATAGTATTTTTTATCTCCATTAAAATAAAGAAACGTGTATTTTTCCTTTCTGAAAAAACACTTGGGTGGAGGCGTAAAAATGAATGAAAATGGGATTGAATTCTTTTAATTAGGATACTGATATCTCAAAAGCTGAAGATATTACAGACGTGAAATTTTAGTATTTGAATCTCCTTTAAAAATACATAGTTTTTGTTTTCGGTAATCCACCTGGGGGGAAAATTGAAAAATTAGTTGAATTATTTGTATGATGATACTATTATCTCTAAAACGAAAGATTTTGCAGACGTGATAATTGGTATTTGGAATCTGGTTTAAAATTCACATATTCTTCAAGAATCCAATGAAGCTGGGAGGTGAAAGAAATGAAAAATTAACTGAATTAATTGTATGAGGATACTTACACCTAATAAAAACTAAAGTTGTTACAGACATGAAAATTGGTATTTGGATCTCCTTTAAAAACAAAGGAAAAAAGCGTTTTGGGGGTAAATAATCTTGGGGGCGGTGGTGAAAAGGAGTTGAGTTCCTTTTATAGGACACATATCTCACAAAATGAAGATGTTAGAGTCGTGATAATTGGTATTCAGAATATCATTTACTATTAAAGAAACAAGTATTTTTTGCTGGAAAATTCACTTAAAGGGGTGGGGGAGTGTGAAAGGAAGTGAAAACAGGAAATTCATTTTATGGGGATACTTATAGCTAGAAACTGAAGGTAACAGACGTAAACATTGGTATTTGGAATCTTCTTTAAACATAAAGGAACACGCCTTCTTTTTTGTGGGGGGGGGGGGGTAAATCAACTTAAAGGCGGTGGGGTGAAAAAGGAGTTGAGACCAATTGATTTTACAGTTCATAATGTACTTATTCTTATCATAAACCGATCATTTTTAATCTTTCCTGGGTTCGTTTTCAAGAGCCATCTTTTCCATTGGAGAAAATAATGTTAGATTACAGTAGATTCTCCTGGCATATAAATAAAAAATTAAACACATTTGAAATAAACGATAGGAATGAGATTGACCGTGCAATTGTTCACCTCTATAATAATGTCAATAATACACCGAAGAATATCATTCGTGTCGCCAGAAATCTCGCGCACTTCCCCACGCGCGATGATGTTGCTGGTCACATTGTCAGCAATGACAATGGCGGCATATGTAATTTACCGCCAAGTGCGGACTTGCATTTTGCTTTGGGGTCCAGAACTATAATAATAATAATAATAATAATAATAATAATAATAATAATAATAATAATAATAATAATAATAATAATAATAATAATAATAATAATAATAATAATAATAATAGTAATAATAATAATCTATATAAATAAATTGTAGGGGGTCCGCTGTCTGTAATTTCTTTTGTTTTGCCAATTTTTCAGATATTTATCCGTTTTAGGTCAACTCAAGACCGAATCGGTGGTTTTTACGTTTCGTGTCTGTTTGTCTGTTTGTCTGTCTGTTTGTCTGTTCCACCATCACGTCGAAACGGCTGGATAGATCTCAACCAAACTTCATATTTAGAGTATAATTATCCCGGGGAAGGTTTCAATATGCATATCGTATTAAAATCTTTGAATACACGGGGGGTTTATAGGAAAACCAGAATGGTTTTTCCACCATCACGTCGAAACGGCTAGATAGATCTCAACCAAACTTCATATTTAGAGTATAATAATCCCGGGGAAGGTTTCGATATGCATATCATTTTAAAATCTTTGAATAGACGGGGGGTTTATAGGAAACCGAGAATGGTTTTTCCACCATCACGACGAAACGGCTGGATAGATCACAACCAAACTTCATATTTAGAGTACACTCATCCCGAGGAAGGTTTCGATATGCATATCATTTTAAAATCTTTGAATAGACGGGGGTTTATAGGAAAACCTGAATGGTTTTTCCACCATCACTTCGAAACGGCTGGATAGATCTCAACCAAACTTCATATTTAGAGTATTCTCATCCCGGGGAAGGTGTCGATATGCATATTATTTTAAAATCTTTGAATAGACGGGGGGTTTATAGGAAAACCAGAATGGTTTTCCTCCATTTTCTCTTATACTATTGATTTTCTGTAAACTTAGTTTACCGTACGTGAAAGTCTCTTCATTATAAACAACTTTCGTTATGTTCATAATTTACCTTACTCTTCACATGACGGAGAAATTTACAATTTTCCGCTGGTATCATGCTCTGCATTGAGTGACCGACAGACCGACAACGAACCTACAGGTTACCATGGCAACGTCTCTGACTGCATGCCAGCAGCGAAGTAACGTATTGCTATTTTCCTCATCATGCTTTTAAATTCGTGGTTGTTGCTTGGGTAGAAGGCAAGAGAGGCGTCAATCGGCCTATCTGCGGGATATTGGCGGAATATCGTTGGATGTTATAACCGCCCTCGAATAGATTAAGTAATAACACCATTAGTCATCTTCTTATTATTTGTTTACCTAAGAATCACTGGACCTAAATTTCTCCTCTGTTACCGCTTTATTATATCCATAACTCACACTAGCATAATTTATTGAGGAGCATTTGATTTTCCAATACATTCACTTGGCATTTACATATTTGTCGTTATCCGGCTGTCCTCAGTTATAATGCATTTTCTATTACTTTCATCTTTCTTAACTGTATTATTTCTTCCTTTTTTTGCTATGGGCTTTACGTCGCACCGACACAGATAGGTCTTATGGCGACGATGGGATAGGAAAGGCCTAGGAGTTGGAAGGAAGCGGCCGTGGCCTTAATTAAGGTACAGCCCCAGCATTTGCCTGGTGTGAAAATGGGAAACCAAGGAAAACCATTTCAGGGCTGCCGATAGTGCGATTCGAACCTACTATCTCCCGGATGCAAGCTCACAGCCGCGCGCCTCTACGCGCACGGCCAACTCGCCCGGTATATTTCTTCCTTAATTACGCCGTATGTACGCGAGTGCTACAAACTACTGGATGTATTTCCACCAAGACTCATATTTAGAATACACCTGTCCTTGATAGGTTTTAGGGCAAATATTGTTTCTAAATCCCTGAACTGACTGGGGGTTTATACGAAACCGAAACAGTGATTTTGCACTTCCACAAAATATACACAACCAAACTTAATGGAAATCTACCTACCTTGGTAGAAATTAATTTCTAAACCTTTTTTCTTATGTGCATCATTTCGATACGAGGATTAATAAGGGAGATATCATTAACGGACCGTTTTTCTGTACAAGTCCCATCGGACTTAACTCACGAGCGGGTGCGTGTAAAGCGTATTCTTTACAACTTGAAAACTACTGAAGACATTCGAACCAAAATTTATATTTAGCTTCCACCTGTCCAAAGGTAGGTTTTAAACGTAAATAACATTTCATGTTCCGGAATGGACTGGCGGTTTATAGGGAACCGAAATGGTGATTTTACTCTTCCAGAATATATACAGAACAAGACCAACCTGACTGGAAATCGACCAAACGTGATGGAATTCCACCTCTAAACCTTTTTTTTTCATGTGCATTTTTTCGTCAGGAGGATTAACAAGGGAGATATCATGAATGGTCACTTTTGCAGGTTAAGTCCAGCGGACATAGCCCAAAAGGTGTTTTACATGGAGCAGATTCCTTATCTATATAAATCAAATCGTAACGACTGTGTGCCTCTACACTGACTATTTTGGCGAAATTTTCGTACAGCTTTCCGTTTAAGGGGTAATAATGACCAACTCCATAATTTTTGGTTTAGTTTCCTGAAAGTCCTCATTTTTACCCGCCTCGCCCAAAATCCAGATTGCGGCATAATCTGCCAGAAGAAAAAGAAGATAATTGAAATTTGACAAAATTATACGTTTTAGCCTGTAACGAACGGAAAACATCCTAGATCATTAAATTTTTCACTTTTTATCCCCGAAGAATATCGAAATATGCAGGCAATTTTAATGATGGTGCAGACCTTCGGATATTCCTATCACATAACGGATTGCACAATCTCCGTTCAATTTGGAATGATCTACAACCTTGGTCTTATGACTTTTTGCCGTATCTGTTTCCCTTTTACGTTTGATTTTTCTCTATTAATCGATGTTAAGTCCATTTGGAATTTTCACATGCATAATGCATACTATCAATTACTTATATGAAATACAGAATCATCAAACTCTTCACGAAAATTGGCCCACCCAGTAGCCATATGTGAGCCAAATGTATGTAGCTGTCACATAATTATCCGAAAAGTAATGTAATGTGAGATAATCTTACAAAACCTTTACCCTGTTCCACGTTTCTAAGTCAATCTGACCCAAGAATAGATGACATATCATAGGACCAGCCATTTAGGCCACTAAATCCGGCGTGTCTTATGGTATAATCCTTTGTCTATATGACGTACGTTTAGTAGCAGTTAATCTGCAAATGAAGGTCTGCAATATTGTAAACACGCATATACTTTCGTATGTCGATCTATATATGTTCACTGATGTCGATTTTTAGCGATCGAGAAAGGGTGTGTCTGCTATTGTAATCAGTACTCCCCACACCGACTTTGACTGGCAGTAGGAAAGGGTTCCTTCTCCAACTCCTGTGTAACTGTCATTAGTAAGGAAGGCCTACAATTGTAATGAATAGTTCCCTTCTCGATTTGACTTGCAGAAGGCAAGTGAGCATGCAGTTTTGTTTAAAACTCCCCTACCCGATTGTGTTTGGCAGTAGGCAAGGGTGCCCGCCATTATAAAGAAATGTCCTCATCTAAAATGTGACTGGCATTAGGCATAGTGGCCTGCTATTTTGATGGAAACCCACCAGCTTGGTGTGACTGGCAGTAGGAAAATTGGCCTGGCATTATAATGATAACTGCACAACTCAATTTCGAGTGATAGTAGGGTAATTGTCTGCCATTATAATAGAAACTCCTCAACTGTAATCTGTCTGGAAGTAGGAAAGGGGGGCTGCCATTTTAACGAAAACTCCCCAAATCGATTCTGTCCGCGTAGTAGGCAATGGGGCCTGCAATTGTAATGTAAACTTCCCAACTCGATTGTGAATGGCAGTAGGCAAGTGAGCCTGCCGCTATATCACAAATCCGTAACAAACACTTTACATTGGAAACAACGTACGGGAACCTCCCCATGCTCTTTCTCGGATAACGCTAAGAGACATGCAATTTTAAAACAATCTTATTTACTGCATGTACACTGTTTACTTCGATATTCGAATACAATGTAGAATACCGTAGCGAAGCACGGGTACATTCGCTAGTAATAATAATAATAATAATAATAATAATAATAATAATAATAATAATAATAATATAATTTTTTGCAAGTTGCTTTACGTCGCACCGACAGAGGGCTAGGAGTGGGAAGGAAGCGGACGTGGCCTTAATTAAGGTACAGCCCCAGCATTTGCCTGGTGTGAAAATGGGAAACTACGAAAAACCATTTTCAGGGCTGCCGACAGTGGGGTTCGAACCTACTATCTCCCGAATATTGGATACGGGCCGCACTTAAGCGACTGGAATATATATAAAACTAGCAAGATACCCGTGCTTCGCTACGGTATTATACTGAAATTCATAACTGAATGCTTATTGTTTTAGATATATAATCCGCCGAAATTCGTGATCTGACTCGTTTTCTGCGAGAATCCGCCAAAATTCGCGATCTGACTGGTTTTCTAATAGATTACGGCAAGTTTCCTCCCATTTTTCAATCTTTCCTTCCAGCAATCGATTTCGTACTTCCCGGGCTAGGTCCAGGTATTCCACCCGGGCAGTTGGGTCCCTAAATCTTTGCCATCTTTTCCTATAAGCATTTTTTAATATGGATCAAATCCTTCAGGAGATCTGGCGTGGTGTTTTCTTGGGTGCCTTCGCGGTATTGAACCCGCGGCCGGACTGCATTCTTAGCCTTCACCCGTCCAGGATCCGCTTCCAGCGCGGTCCGCACATTTGACGACGGTCCAGAACATTATTATTATTATTATTATTATTATTATTATTATTATTATTATTATTATTATTATTATTAATGTTCTGGACCCCACAGCAACAGCAAGATGCAACACTGTTACTTGGCGGTAAATTACATCTTCTGCCATTGTCATTGTTGACATTGTGACCAGCGCCATTGACGCGCGTAGGCAGGTTTGCGGGATTTCTGGCGATACGAATGACATACTTCCGTGCATTGTTGACCTTATTATAGAGGTGAACAATTTGACGGTCAATCCCATTCCTATCGTTTAATTCAAATCTGTTTAATTTTTTATTTATACGCCAGGAGAATCTACTGTAATCTAAGAACGCTCTCCGAAGGAAAAATAGCTGTTGAAAACGAACCCAGGAAAGATTAAAAATGATCGGTTTAAGATCAGAATAATTCATCGAAAATCTACAGCCGGTTTTCAGTCATTCGACAGGGTCAGGAATAGTATGAATAAAGCCCATCTAGTGGCGACAATAGGAACTGTGCCGGCTGCCGAAGCACTCCTCTGGGGCAACAATCGATGAATGACAAATGAAATGAAATATTGGACAGTGCTGCTGAAATGAATGATGACAGGGAAAACCGAAGTATCCGGAGATAGACCTGTCACGCCTCCGTTCTGTCCAGCACGAATATCACATGGAGTGACCAGGATTTGAACCACGGAACCCAGTTGTGAGAGGCCGGCGCGCTGCCGCCTGATCAACGGAGGCTCCTTACAAGTACATTATGAACAGTAAAATCAATTGGTCTCACCTCCCTTTACACCCCAACTTTATTTACACCCCCCAAAAAATTTAAAAGGAGTGTTTCTTTATGTTTAAAGGAGATTCCAAACACCAATGTTGACGTATATTACCTTCAGTTTTGAGATATAAGTATCCCCATAAAAATGATTACTCTTTTTCACTTCCTTTCAAACTCCTCCCCCCGCCCCCCGCTTAGTGAATTTTCCGACAAAAAGTACTTGTTTCTTTAATAGTAAAGGATCTTCTAAATACCAATTATCATGACTCTAACTTCTTCAGTTTTTGATTTAAGTGTCCTCATGTAAGGAATTCAACTCCTTTTCACTTCCGTCCCCCAATATGTCCCCCCCCAAAACGCGTTTTTCTTTGTTTTTAAAGGAAATCCAAATACAAATGTTCACATCTCTAACAACTTTGGTTTTTATTAGATGTATGTATTCTCATACAATTAAGTCAATTCATTTTTCAATTCTTTCACCACCCCCCCCCCCACTTCATTGGATTTTCCGAGAATACGTGTTTCATTACCTTTAAAGCAGATTCCAAATATCAAATTTCACGTCTTTAACAGCTTTATTTTTGAGATATCATAAGCCTAATTAAAAGAAATCAACACCATATTCAGTCACTTTCATCCCCCCTCCACCGAAAACTAAAAATACACGTTTCTTAATTTTTAATAGAGATAAAAAAATACCATTTTTCACTTCTGTACATGTTACGTTTTTTGAGATATACTGTAGAAATTCTCATTTTAAAATTTCACCTCTTTTTATTTCCCCTTAAGTGGAGTTTGCAAAAACAAATCACCTATGTGTCTTTACATTTACAGGAAATTCCAAATACACCATTTTTACGTCTGTAACATTTTACGTTTCTCAGATATTCTGTAGATATAGTCTTTCGAAAAATTCACCCCAATTTGTCACTCCTGTTTAACCGCCATTAATTGGATTTTCCAAAAACAAAAAGTGCGTATTTCTTTATTTTTAAAGGAGATCCCATATACAAATTTTCAGTTCTGTAATATCTTCAGTTTCTGAGATATATGTATCCTCATTAAAGGCATTCAACCCATTATTCACCCTTTTACACCCCTGCTATTGGGATTTACAGAAAACAAAAAAATATGTGTTCCTTTACTTTTAAAGGAGATCCTAAATACCAATTTTTACATCTGTAAACTTTTAAAGTTTTAAGGTGTAGACACACTCATTTTAAAAATTCACCCCCTTTTCACCCCCCATTATTTGGATATTCCAAAAACGAAAATATACATGTTTCTTTATTTTTAAAGTAGATCCCAAATCGCAATTTTCAGGTCTGTAATATCTTCAGGTTCTGAAATATAAGTAGCCTCATTAAAGGGATTCAACCCCTTTTTCACCCTTTTCCACCCTTCCCATAGGGATTTTCCGAAAACAAAATAATACGTGTTTCTTCATTTTTAAAGGAGATTCTAAATACCAATTTTTACATCTATAAAATTTAAAAGTATTGAGATATAGATACACTCATTTTAAAAATTCACTCCCTTTTCACCCCCCATTAATTGGATTTTCCCAAAAAAATACGTGTTCCTTTATTTTTTTAAGGAGATCCCAAACTCCAATTTTCAGGTCTGTAATATCTTCGGTTTCTGAGATATTAGTATCCTCATTAAAGGCATTCAACCCATTTTTCACCCCTTTTCACCCCTCCTATTGGGTTTTTCCGAAAACAAAAAATACGTGTTTCTTTATTTTTAATGAAGATTCTAAATACCAAATTTTACATCTGTAAACTTTCAAAGTTTTGAGATGTAGATGCACACATTTTCAAAATTCACCCCTTTTCACCCTCCCATTAATTGGATTTTCCAAAAACAAAAAAAATACGTGTTTCTTTATTTTTAAAAGAGATCAAAGGTACCAATTTTCAGGTCTGTAATATCTTAAGTTTCTGAGATATAAGTACCGATACCCTGATTAATGGCATTCAACCACTTGTTCACCCTTCCTATTGGGATTTTCTGATTACAAAAAATACGTGTTTCCTTATTTTTGAAGAAGTTTCTAAATACCAATTTTTACATCTGTAAACTTTTAAAGTTTTGAGATATAGATACACTCATTTTAAAATTTCATCCCCCTTTTCACCCCCTTAGCGACGGAATATCCAAAAATCCTCTCTTAGTGAGCACCTACATCTTAATATGAATGCATCTCCAAAATTTCATTTTTTTATGTCCAGTAGTTTTGGCTCGGCGATGATGAATCAGTCAGTTAGTCAGTCAGGACAAGTTACTTTATATCATTACTAGCAAGATACCCGTGCTTCGCTACGGTATTATACTGAAATTTATAATTGAATGCTTATTGTATTAGATATATAATCCGCCGAAATTTGTGATCTGACTCGTTTTCTGCGAGAATCCACCAAAATTCCCGATCTGACTGGTTTTCTATGATTTTACGGCACGTTTCCTCCCACTTTTAAATCTTCCTTTCCAGCAATCGATTTCGTACTTCCCGGACTAGGCTCAGGTATTCCTCCCGGTCAGTTGGGTCCGTAAATCTTTGCCATCTATTCCTATAATATTTTTAATATGGATAAAATCCTTCAGGAGATCCGGCGTGGTGTCATATTGGGTGCCTTGGCGGCACTGAACCCGCAGCCGGACTGCATTCTTAGTCATTACCCGTCCAGGAGCCGTTTCCAGCGCGGTCCGCACATTTGACGACGGTCCGGATTTTTATTATTATTATTATTATTATTATTATTACTATTATGTGTTGCTGGAATGGCTGATGACAGGGAAAAGCGGAGTATCCGGAGAAAAACCTGCCCGCTCCGTTTTGTCCAGCACGAATGCCACATGGAGTGACCGGGATTTGAACCACGGAACCCAGCTGTGAGAGGCCGGCGCGCTGCCGCCTGAGCAACGGAGGATCCTTATAAGTACATTAAGAACAGTAAAATCAATTGGTCTCACCTCCTTCTACACCCCACCGCCGTTAAGTTTATTTACCGCCACCCCCCCCGCCGCACCAAAAAAATTAAAAGAATGCTTGTTTCTTTATGTTTAAGGGAGATTCCAAACACCAATGTTTACGTCTATTACCTTCAGTTTTGAGATATAAGTATCCCCATAAAAATAATTCACTTTTTTTCACTTCATTTCACAATAATCCCCCCCCCCCTTAAGTGAATTTTCCCGCAAATAATACTTGTTTCTTTAATAGTAAAGGATCTTCTAAATACCAATTATCACGACTCTAACTTCTTCAGTTTTCGATTTATGTGTCCTCATGAAAGGAATTCAACTCCTTT
The DNA here is from genome assembly GCF_040414725.1 of Anabrus simplex. Lineage (NCBI taxonomy): Eukaryota > Metazoa > Arthropoda > Insecta > Orthoptera > Tettigoniidae > Anabrus > Anabrus simplex. The sequence continues at coordinate 412,283,484 of NC_090266.1, read as the reverse complement.
ACACTCCCGCCCTACAAGATGGTTTCCCCACCAAAACGCGTTCTTCTTTGTTTTCAAAGGAGGTCCAAATAAGTCTTTTCACGTCTGTAACAACTTTAGTTTTTATTAGATGTATATATTCTCATACAATTCAGTCAATTAATTTTTCAATTCTTTCACCCCCCCCCCCCCCTTCATTGGAATTTCCGAGAATACGTGTTTCTTTACTTTTAAAGCAGATTGCAAATATCAAATTTCACGTCTGTAGCATCTTCATTTTTGAGATATCAGTAGCCTAATTAAAATAATTCATCACCATTTTCAGTCAATTTTACCCCCTCCCTCCTCGGTGGTATTTCCGAAAACTAAAAGTACACGTTTCTTTATGTTTAATAGAGATAAAAAATACCATTTTTCACTTCTGTAACATGTTAAGTTTTTTAGATATACTGTAAAAATTCTCATTTTAAAATTTCACCCCTTTTGAGTTCCCCTTAAGTGGAGTTCCCAAAAGCAAATCACCTATATTTCTTTACATTTACAGGAGATTTACACCCACTCTTTACGTCTGTAACATTTTACGTTTCCAAGATATTCTGTAGATATAGCCTTTCAAAAAATTCACCCCAATTTGTCACTCCTGTGTAACCGCCATTAATTGGATTTTCCAAAAACAAAAAATACGTGTTTTTTATTTTTAAAGGAGATCCCATATACAAATTCTCAGTTCTGTAATATCTTCAGTTTCTGAGATATATGTATACTCATTTAAAGGCATTCAACCCATTATTCACCCTTATAGTCCTCCTATTGGTATTTACAGAAAACAAAATAGTACGTGTTCCTTTGTTTTTAAAGGAGATTCTAAATACCAGTTTTTACATCTGTAAACGTTTAAAGTTTTAAGATATAGGCACACTCATTTTAAAAATTCACCCCCCTTTTCACGCCCCATTATTTGGATCTTTCAAAAACGAAAAAATATCTGTTCCTTTAATTTTAAAGTAGATCCCAAATCCCAATTTTCAGGACTGTAATATATTCAGGTTCTGAAATATAAGTAGCCTCATTAAAGGCATTCAACCCCGTTTTTCACCCTTTTCCATCCTTTCTATTGGGATTTTCCAAAAACAAAAAATACGTGTTTCTTAATTTTTAAAGGAGATTCTAAATACCAATTTTTACATCTATAAACTTCAAAATTTTGAGATATAGTTACCCTCATCTTAAAAATTCACCCCTTGTTCACCCCCCATTAATTGGATTTTCCAAAAACAAAAAATTACATGTTTCTTCATTTTTGAAGGAGATCCCAAACACCAATTTTCAGGTCTGTAATATCTTCAGTTTCTGAGATATAAGTATCCTCATTAAAGACACCAAACACTTTTTCAACGCTTTTCACGCCTCCTATTGGGATTTTCCGAAAAAAATGTGTTTCTTTATTTTTAAAAAAGATTCTAAATACCAATTTTTATATCTGTAAACTTTAAAAGTTTTGAGATACACTCATTTTAAAAATTCACCCCCATTTTCTCCCTCCCATGAATTGGATTTTATAAACACAAAAAAATACTTCTTTCTTTATTTTTAAAGGAGATCCCAAACACCAATTTTCAGGTCTGTATTATCTTCAATTTCTGAGCTATAAGTACCGGTATCCGGATTAAAGGCATTCAACCCCTTTTTTATCCTTCTTCACCCCCTCCTATTGGGATTTTCTGAAAACAAAAAAAATACCTTTTTCATTATTTTTAAGGAAGATCCTAATTACTAATTTTTACATCTGTAAACTTTTAAAGTTTTGAGATATAGATACACTCATTTTAAAATTTCACCCACCTTTTCACCCCCTTAGCGATGGAATAACCAAAAATCCTCTCTTAGCAAGCACCTACATCTTAATATGATTCAGTCAGTCAGGACAGGTTATCAAATTATCAACTTATCCTGACTGACTGATTCATCATCGCCGAGCCAAAACTACTGGACATAAAGAAATGAAATTTTGGGGATGCATTCATATTAACATGTAGGTGCTCACTAAGAGAGGATTCTTTATGTTCCGTCGCTATGGGGGTGAAAAGCGGGGTTAATTTTTAAAATGCGGATATTTATATCTCAAAAACCTTAAAGTTTATAGATGTAAAAATAAGTATTTGGAATCTCCTTTCGAAATCCCATTTAAGCAGGGTGAAAAATCGGGGGGAAACTGGTAGGACACCTTTTACGAGGAGACCTATATCTCAAAAACTGAAGATGTTACAGACATGAAAATTGAAATTTGGAATCTCCTTTGAAAATAAAGAAACACCTATTTTTGCGCTTTTGGATAATCCGATGAACAGGAGTGACAAACGGGATGATTTAAAAAAAAGACTACATCTGCAAATTATCTCAGACATGTAACATATTACGATTTGAAAACTGGTATTTGGTATTTCCTGCAAAAATAAAGAAACCTAATTTTTTTGGAAAATCCGTTAAAAGGAACTGAAAAGGGGGGTGAATTTTTAAAATGAGCATATCTACAGTATATCTCAGATGCTTAAATAGTTGCAGACGTCAACATTGGTATTTGGAATCTCAAAAATAAGGAGACACGTATTCTTTATTTTACAGGAAATACCCTTAACGGGGTGGGGATGGGGGGAGAATTGAATAATTATTTGATTTATATTGGTGAAACAAAACGTCTGATCTCCACCCGCCTAAAAGAACATATCCGTCACACCAAGAACCAAAACACAGATATTTCAGCGGTAGCCAAGCATTCCTACGAAACAAGGCACGGAATATCATTTAACAAGACCAAGATCCTAGCAGCTATCCCTTGGAATCTGGAAAGGAAAATCCGCGAGGCTATCGAAATCAAGAAACATCCGAACAACATAAATTTAGAAGAAGGATATAAAATGAGTAATTCTTGGATGCCTATCATTCATAGTTTAAGACATACAGACCACAACATAAACACACGGGCCGGAACCCCATTACATAACAGCGCGGGCAAGCCCCCACTACCTGGCTGTGACACATACCTTCCAGAATACTCACGAGACAGCCAGGGCTTACGACAGCCAGAAAGGCTAGGATATAAAAAGCCAAGGCCAGGGCCACTCTAGTAGTGAATATTTCTGCGTGGGAGACTGATTACCTCGGATCGAGTAGGGGTATTTCAGTCACCTTGATAAAGAATACTGCAATGTATTCGAAACGTCGGCAAACTGTACGTGATGTGCAGGCATCTACAACACGGTTAAACCCGGAAATTAAATCAAATAATTCTTCACACCATGGAAGCTTCACTTCTAAGAACTGAAAAATTAGTTGAATTATTTGTATGAGAATGTATATATAGGCCTACACCAAAATATCTAAAGGTGTTACAAACGTGAAGACTGGTATTTGGAATCTCCTTTAATACTAAAAAAGCATGCATTTGGTTCGGGAATCAACTTGTGTGTGTGTGGGGGGGGGGATGAAAACGGAGATAATTCCTTTTACGAGAATACATATGTATCTCAAAAACTGAAGATGTTACAGTCGTGATAATTGGCATCTGGAAGCTACGGTTACTGTTTGGTTTTGGAAAATTCACTTGGGTGGGTAATGTGAAAGGAAGTAAAAAAATTGAATTCTTTTTCTGGAGAAAATCTCAAAAATAAAGGTGACAGACATAGGCCTAGAAATTGGTGTTTGGAATCTACTTTAAAAATAAAGAAACACGCATATTTTGAGCGGGGTGAAACCAACTTAACGGGCGGGTGTGGAATGAAAAAGTAGTTACTTACTTATATCTCAAAAACTAAAAATGTTAAAGACTTGACAATTGGTATTTGGAATCACTTTTAAAAATGAAGAAACACGTACTTTTGGGGAGGGGGAATCAACTTAATGGGTAGGAAAGTGGGAGGGGTGAAAGTGGAGTTGAATTACTTTTATGTGTATACTTACATATAAAAAACTGAAGATTTTACAGATGTGGAAGTTAGTATTTGGAATCTCCCTTAAAAATGAAGAAACACGCATTTGTAAGGGGTGTGGGGTTGAAGATAAGTATGTAAGTAAGAAGTTGATACCTCTATTTCAAAAACTGCTGATGTTACAGATATGAAATTTTGTATTTGGAATTGTATTTCAAATTAAATAAACATGTAATCTTTTGTCTTTGGAAAATCCACTTAAGAGGGGGTGAATTAATTGAAAAATTAGTTCAATTCTTTGTATAAGGATACTTATATCTCAAAAAATAAAGATGTTACCGACGTGAAAATTAGTATTACGAATCTCCTTTAAAAATAAAGAAACACGCATTTTGAGGGGGTGAAAAATCTACTTGGGGGCGGGGGCAGTGAAAAAGGAGTTTAATTCCTTTTTATGAGGATACATATATCTCAAAACTGAATATGTTACGTTCATGATAATTGGCATTTGGAAGATCCTTTATAAATAAAGAAACAAGTATTTTTGGTTTTCGGAAAAGGAAGGGGAAGGGTGAAAGGAAGTGAAAAACTTAATTATTTTTATGAAGAAATATATATCTCAAAAGCTTAAGGTTACACACGGGAAAATTTGTATTTTGATTCACCTTAAAAAATACGGAAAAACGCATTTTTGGAGGGGGTGGAGGGAATCAACTTAACGGGCTTGGCTGAAAAAGGAGTTGAATTCTTTTTATGGGGATACTTATATTTCAAAAACTGAACATGTTACAGGCTTGAACATTTGTATTTGGAATCTTCTTTCAAAGTAAAGAAACACTCACTTAAGGGGGTGAATGAATTGAAAAATTAGTTCAATTCTCTGTGTGAGAATACTTATATCTCAAAAACTAAAAATGTTAAAGACTTGACAATTGGTATTTGGAATCACTTTTAAAAATGAAGAAACACGTACTTTTGGGGAGGGGGAATCAACTTAATGGGTAGGAAAGTGGGATGAAGCATATCTTAATAATCTAGCAGAAGTCATAGCTGGTAATCTTGAATTCTGATGGAAGATTCTGGTAAGTGGGCTATTGTCTGTTATCAACTTAAACTTGCGTCCAAATAGATACATATAAAAATAGTTGACAGCGAACATAATTGCTAGAGCTTCACGATCCAGCTGGCTGTAGTTACGTTAAGCTGAGGACAAGGACCTTGAAGCAAATGCGATAGGCTTTTCAACATCATTAACAATGTGAGACAGGACTCCAGCAATACCTGTTGGACTGGCGTCACAAGCTAGAACCAGTGGTAGAACTATGTTATAAGGTATCAGCACTCGATCACTTGCGATCCCATCCTCGTCGCCAATTGTTATGACTATACACGAATGACATTTATAATTAAACATGAACACCTTGCTTACACAACACTGTATTGAAAAGTGTCTCGTGATACACTGACGTAAAGCAACCTCTACAAAGAAATAACACAGTTTCTATATAAATGCTGTGGTTGACATGCACGCATTCTACTGGGATATAACACCTTTAAAAATAAAGAAACATGCATTTTATAGGGTGGGGTGAAGCCAACTTAATGGGCAGGGGTGGAATGAAAAAGGAGTTGAATTCTTTTAATGGGGATACTTATACCTCAAAAACTAAAGATGTTAGAGGCATGAACATTTGTATTTGGAATCTTCTTTTAAAGTAAAGAAACACGTGTTCCTTTGTCTTCGGAAAATCCACTTAACGGGGGGTGAATGAATTGAAAAATGGGTTGAATTCTTTGTACGAGGTTACTTATATCTCAAAAACTAAAGATGTTAAAAACGTGAAAATTTGTATTTGGAATTTCCTTTAAAAATAAAGAAACAAACACTTTTGGGGAGGGGTGAAAAGCTTAATGGGTTGGAAGGGGGGGGGTGAAAAAGGGGTTGAATTACGTTTATGAGGATACTTATATCTCAAAACATGAAGATGTTTCAGACTTGAAAATTGGTATTTTTAACTTCCTTTCAAAAAAAGGAAACACTGAATTTTATGTTTTTGGAAAGTCCACTTAAGGCGGGAGAAAGTTGGAATAAAGTGAAGTAGAAGAAGAAGAAGAAGAAGAAGAAGAAGAAGAAGAAGTTGAATTATTTTTATGAGTATACATTTATCACAAAAACTGAAAGTGTTATAGACGTACACACATGAAAACTGGTATTTGGAATCTCCTTTAAAAATAATGAATCACGTATTTTTATTGTTTTCGGAAAATCCAGTTAAGTGGCTGAAAGGAATTGTAAAAGCAGGTGAATTTTTAAAATGAGTACCGGTATGTCTACATTATATGTCAAAAACTGAACATGTTAGAAACAAAAAACTTGGTATTTGGAAAGTCCTTTAAAAATACAGGAACATGTACCTTTTTGTTTTCAGAAAAGGCACTTAACGAGGAGGAGGTAAGAAGTGAGGTATAGTTGAATTACTTTCATGAGGATCCTTATTTCTTAAAAACTGAAGATGTTACAGAAGTAAAAATTGGTATTTGGAATCTCCTTTAAAAATAAACATGTACTTTTGTGTTCAGAAAGTACACTTAAATGGGGCAGGAAGGACTGATCAAGTGGTTGAATTCTTTTTATGGGGATACTTATATATATCTCAAAAACTGAAGATGTTACAGATGTGGGAATAATAAATATATTTAATACAGCCAAATAGCCATAACAGAGAATACAGGTTACATTGATGGGTTACATATTTGCATAATCACTTATAGACATTGTTCTTCTTGTACAGAATTCAATGTGGTACTGTTCACACGTTTTTCCACATAGTTTGCACTCACAGTCTATACTTGGGTTATGGAAGTGTTTTGATTTGCAGAGTAGGTGATGAAAACCGTGAACTGCTAATCTTGTAATAACATGTCTTAATTCAAAATTAGCTTTTGTCCACGAGCGATGTATCATTGCCCCTGTGCCATAGAAGTCTGGTTGGATTTCTTCTCTCTTCTCCGTCAAATTTGCTAGCAGTTTCTTTGATGCACCGGTGTTCGGTAGTGGCATACTTGTCCTGAGATCTTCTATGAGAAATGATTCCCTTGCGAGGAGATACACAAGTCTAGATCGTGTCGTTTTTGATACACCTATCACCTTTTTTATATAGTTCGCTTTCACCTTTTCCAAGGCTGATAAGTTCCTCGTTGTTAAATGTGTCCAGATAATTTCAATGCCATAAGTCATTATTGGAAGAATTTTTACTCTCAATAGCAACATTGCTGTCTCCAGACTAAGTGATCTAATGTCTTTTATTTCATGCATTGCCATCATTGCTTGAGTTGCCTTTTCTGTGACATGTTTTGTGAAACAATATGCGCTCGATTGCAGGGTGATGCCTAAATATTTGAAGTCTGATACAATCTTTAATTTCTTATCCTGAATGAAGGTCTCTGCTGAGGCGGGTACTCTCCCTCCTTTCCTGAACACCATGGTGTCTGTTTTTGAGATGTTTATGAACAACTTGTTTTCGGAGCACCAGTTTTGGACGTCATTTACAGTTTCCTGTAATTTTGTTATGTCTCTTGAGCCAATTACAATATCATCGGCATACGCGCTAGAAAATACACCCTCCTTTTGGGTAATTCTTAGGATATCTGCGGTTGCAACTATAAACAGCAAAGGACTCAGCGGGTCACCCTGTAGGACCCCATTTGATTGAGCTATTGGATCTGATAGAGTGAGGTTATCCGAAACTCGTACTTCGTTCCATTGCAGTATTGATGTGATGAGATAGGTCCATATGTTGTTCGTGCCTAGCATCTCCTTAAGCTTGTCTATCACTAGCTTCCTGTTTATCAGGTCAAAAGCTTTAGTAAAATCTATGAAGATGGTGTAATATTTTCCGTTGTCTTCTAAGGCATCCCAGATTTGGTTTAGCAGGAGTTCAATAGCGTTTAGAGTAGATCGTCCCTTCCTAAAACCAAATTGGTTCTCTGGCAGATGCTCATTTCCTCATTTATTTGTCCTGTTATAATTTTGGTGAATATTTTGAAGGGGCAGTTTTCCAGTGCTATGCCTCTGTACTTATTGGGATCTCTTGGGTCTCCTTTGCCTTTATATAGAACTTTTACAATTGACTTTCTCCACTGGTCGGGAATGGAAGCAGTTTCTATACATTTGTTATATAATTTTGTCCATATAGGGGCTAGCAGGTGTGCAGTGTCTTTTACATATTCATTATAGATCCCGTCCGGACCTGCGGCTTTCTTGTTTTTGGTGCTGTCTATAGCGGTTCCAGTTTCCTCTATGGTCAGGGGTACCCAGTCTAATTGTATATGTGGAGTAGTGGTATGTAGATCTTTTCTGGGGTGCGCTGGACCTTCGATGTTGAGAATCTTACTAAAGTGTGATTCCCAGATTTCCATGTCTATGTAGTGCGTCTGTTGTTGTTTCTTTGGGTGTAGGGCTATGAACATATTTTTCTTGGCTTCCTCTGCTAGCTTCTTGCTCTCCGATTCTAAGTAGGCATGTTTCTTTTCTTTCAGTGTTCTTTTGTAGAGTTTCCTCTTCTCATAGTATATGTATATTAGACTTTGATTATTCAAGTTCTGCCTTAACTGTTGCAATTTATCTAGGGTCTCCCTCCTCAGCCTATAGCACTCACTATCAAACCATATCTTTGTTCTTCTTGTGGCCCGCGGAATGGCGGCCTTTTGTAGGATTTCTTCTATTATTCCTGTTGCATCATCCAGAATAGGTATTTGGAATCTCCTTTAAGAATAAAGAAACATGTATTTATTTTTTCGACTTGCGAGAAGACTGTTTCTCACATGTACAATTCTGTGTCGCATGGTCGTCTTAGCCCCAAAAGGTAATACCACAAACATGGTTTACAAAGATTTTCTGGAGTAAATGAAACTCAATTTTTTGGTAAGTTTTTATAGTTTAGGAATTTTCGGATAATGTCTTAGTACAATGCCAACGAACGATTACTTTAATCAAATTACGAAATCCACGCGAGTAAAGCCGTGGGTAATTGCTAGTCTTTATATAAAAATGCAAGTAAAATACAGTACAATAGGACATTGTATCATGGATGCTTGGCTCTATATAACCTAGCTATCCACAGACTAGCCTTGGCAAGCACCATAGCAGGAAAAGGAACAATTATCTCTGTACCAGTTTTTAATATGCATAGAAGATTATCTTTGGTGTTGGCATGTGTAAAAGGACGAATCTTTGTACTGCAGTTAATTATTATTATAATTATAAAGAAAACAGAATCTTCGTTTGGCACAGTAAATTAGAGAAAAGAACTCTTTGGGCACCCAGATTCTCATCTCGGTTCTCAGTCAGAACGGACATTATTCATTCTGGCTCTCTCTCCAAAAGGGAGTCCGACCTCATGGGGGATAAGGTAAATTTTATTTTTGTTGTTATGTCTTAAATTAACTTGTTTATCTTGCAGGAATTCTACGGGGCAGTCTCGAATCTTCGATGATTTAATATGATGGGAAAAGCACTTTTCAGCGCTATGATACACAGTTTGTTGTGGGAGCAGGCAACCTTAACATAATACTTGTAAAGTAACACATATCATTGTAATTTTCTTTGTTTGCCTGTTTCCGGTAGAATGTGACTAGCCCAGTAAACTAAAGGAATCTTCAATTCCAATATAGGTTTAAAATTGGTTATGCTCCCACTTCATGGTACGTACCCTTTATATGGAAGTTATTGTGTTTTCTAATTTGGTACTGTTTGACCTTTGTTTCAAAAATTTTAAATTCCTTTGATACCACTTTTAAACCTGACAATATTTATTTGGTGCTCAAAACATCACCCAGGTTCTGAGGGCAGGACCACAAACCCAATTGCCTGTGCACACTCCCATTGTGAAATAGTTCATTTAAAAACTTTTTATTTCATGAATTTGGTTTTTTTTTAAATTTTTTTTTTATTTTTTATTATTTTTTTTTTTTGCTAGGGGCTTTACGTCGCACCGACACAGATAGGTCTTATGGCGACGATGGGATAGGAAAGGCCTAGGAGTTGGAAGGAAGCGGCCATGGCCTTAATTAAGGTACAGCCCCAGCATTTGCCTGGTGTGAAAATGGGAAACCACGGAAAACCATCTTCAGGGCTGCCGATAGTGGGATTCGAACCTACTATCTCCCGGATGCAAGCTCACAGCCGTGCGCCTCTATGCGCACGGCCAACTCGCCCGGTAATTTGTATATTTTAACAGTAGCTCTAATTATTTCCTCATTTCAAAGGATAGACGTTGTATGTTCACAAACAGTATTTTAAGGAACATGATTGCTGGAGTTCAGAATTTAAGTGTCACCAGATTACGTTCCTGGGTAAGGTTGTCCAGCAACCTCCACATCCTCTTGTTCATCTGTTCATATTACTTTTAATGGTCCTTGTTTGTGTATTTTGTTTATCTTCCTTTACGTGTTTGTTATTATTTTATTGTTCTTTAATGTTTGTAATGTTATTGTATGCCACATTTTGTATCCTCCCTTGCATGTGTTTATTGTGTGCCACAGTTTCTATAACAGAGTTTGAAACGTCCACTCTCAGAGTTTGCACTCTCACATTTCTTTCAGTATTAAGACTTAGGAAATCATTTGAAGTCCAGTGTTTCTAACCGAATTGGCGAGAATAATTATCACACACATATCAGAGATTATAGATGTGTTGAATAAGTCCCAGTTGCAGGCATGAGAAATGAAAGTTTGTAAACTCTGCTGATAGCTCCAATAACCCCAGAAGCTTGAGCAAATTAAAAATTAAGAGAGCTCACCAGTGGCAGTGTGTGACTTTCGTCACTGGGGGTTCAACAGAAGAAAAAATTTCACCCCTCCCCCTCAACCTCCCCGACCACCACCCTCCACCAATTCCATCATGGGCTTTAACCTCCTAAAATAAGATGATAGAAGTTTTGGAAATGTGATTGAATACAAGAGAAGCAGACAATACATGCCGATATTTATCACATGAAAAATAAGAAATGTTTCGCAATCAACTCACCCTATACAGAGAGCTTATACAAAAAATCCATCCTGCGCTCTTTGAGGGATGTTGAATAAGTCCCAGTTGCAGGAATGAGAAATGAAAGTTTGTAAACTCTGCTGATAGCTCCAATAACCCCAGAAGCTTGAGCAAATTAAAAATTAAGAGAGCTCACCAGTGGCAGTGTGTGACTTTGTTGATGTCTACAGAGTCTTTGAGCCAAGTTCTTTTCAATTGGCAGCATAGCATAAGCATTAAATCTACCCTCGGTCATTGTGCTCCGCAAGAAAATCTTTATTCTCTTCAGGGCTGAGAAGCACCTTTCTGCTTCCGATGTCATCATGGGAATAGTAATAACTATATTTCGCCAAAGACACTCTGCATCTTATTTCCTAAAAGAAACTGCAACAAAGTCATAGCCCCAGAAACAGTTCAAAAATCATTTCTCATGTATAATATTTCATGTTCGGTTCTCAGTTTTGGTTTGTTGAGAAATGGATAGGCTTCACATGCTTTGTACAAAAGTGAGTGGGGAAACTGCTTCTCGAAGCTGCCAAAATTCTCAGCTTGAAACAGGTTTGCTGCAAGAAGGTGGTTTGTGAATTGAAACCATTCCTTTGCAGACAAATTTCTTTTGCTGCAACTCGTTTCGAGGTATGCAGTGGCCCTTGTGATACATTCACTGTCAGGGGCAGTGTGTCATGTTCATCAGCGATGTGGTCAATTTTATTTTTCCGAACCATTTTAATAGCAGCCCCGAAACCTGAAAGTGCGCCTATGACTTCCAACGGATCTGAATTTTGCTTTTGTAGCTCAGGCATCGTCAATTGAGAGCGAAATGCCTTAGGAGCCAGACTGCTCCCCGCTCTCAAGGAAAGAGAGCAGCTTAGCGAGCAAGTAGGGGAAGCGCATGACGTAGTATGCACTGCAGGTCAGTAGCGCAAAGGTATAGCACATCTTTCTGGGACAGGTTAGATTGCGACATGATACGCGTGAACTCATGAGAAGTGACACTAGTGTGTTTCCGCCTTTATACTCGCACCACACGACATTCAACTCTAGTCGGTTAATGTTGCATTTACTATGGAAGAGATATCAGCACAGCATATGCCATCGACGCCAACAAGTTTCAAATCTTCTTGGGAAGAAGAGTATTTAATAGTTAAAAAAAATCCAGCAAAATGTGTAATATGTAATCAAATATGGAATCACATTTTTAAAAAAAACATTAGAAGAATATAAAGAGGTTTTAATGTCACTATGAGAGGAGGTTTCACGATATTCGGGCATTAGAAAAGGATCTGCAGGTGTTCAGTATTCCTTTCTCGGTGGATGTGCAAACTGTTAGACCACAACTGCAGTTAGATCTGATTGACTTACAGTGAGATACTCAAATGAAAGATAGGTTTGTGAACACAAACAGTTTGACTGAATTTTATCTTCATTTTCCACGGGAGAGCTTTCATGGAGTGTACACATTTGATGCTCATATTGTAAGTATATTCGGATTAACTTATTTATGTTAACATATGTTTTAATTAATGAAGATTTGTAAATCTATACACAGAAGTAGGCTCACCGACGAAAACTTGAAATTTGTTTTGCGACTTGCCAGTGCGCAAGCAATAGTCCAGACATTGACACACTGCTATCTAAACGAGCTCAAAAGTCCCGTGAAGGAGGATTACACCATTGATATGTTTCAGTTCATGTGTTTAATTTGTTGTCATAGTCATAAATGCCATACAAATATTGAAATGTATGTTAATGAGAGTGCAAAGAATATGTACAAATCACATAAATTGTAATTTCTTTCAGTAAATGTATGTGTCCCAAAGCTTCAATTAATCATGAAAATGTATTTATTCAGGAAATATTGCACACTGCTGTATATTTCCTTTGTCATTGAATAATTTTCTTGTCCTGTTATATTTTGTAATCTGTGTCCTGTTCATCTCATATGATTCATGCTGTAAATTATTATTATTATTATTATTATTATTATTATTATTATTATTATTATTATTATTATTATTATTATTATTATTATTATTATTATTATTATAAAACTGTTGTTCATATGGTAACATTTCCAAGCGGCAAGTACAGTATGGTCACTGTATGCAACCTGCCTGTCCGCTGCTCTCTTGTCACGTGACCAACACCCGTCCAGAGCGGAGCAAATAACACCGGTTCCCTAGAGCAACTACGTGATGACGTCTGTTGTAGCTGACTGTATGAAATGTCCACATGAAGCATTATCTGATGGAAAGCAGCCAACCAGAACTGAAATAACTGGTGTTCCTATTTTAAATGCAAACCTATTGCTTGCGATATGGTGTTAGGCTGTCGAGAGGTAGTTTCCATTTGATCCAGGCATTCGATGAGGGCATCTCTGTTCTCATAAACTACTTCAACGGTCCTTGATTTAAAACTCCACCTTGTGTTTGAAGCATGATGTACTCTTCTACCAACAACTTCGGTCAGTACACCGGATCGCAGTGGGGAGTTATGGAAGAAGCTGGGGATTTCATTTAAATCGGCAAAAAATATGTGGACATCTGTATTCTGGCTAGCCGCTTGTGCCATGACTAAGTTCAAAGAATGTGCATAACAGCAAACATAATGTGCATGCTTAAAATCTTCCCTGATGAGAGCTTGCACTCCTGAATGGTGACCACCTCAATACATTTGCCCCCATCGTAACTTTGTGAAATTAACTTATATGCGTTATCCACAACTTTGCTCAAAGAAGATTTTAAACACTTTGCTATTGTCTTAGCATCATGACTAGCGAGTGAGGGGAAACCCCCAAATCTTTCAACTGGCTTACCGTTGGGAAGAACGTAGCACAGTACAATAACTAATTGTGCTGTAATTAATACATCGGTGGTCTCGTCTGCGATAATCAAAATGAAATGCGCTGTGGTGATTTCCTTCTTTATTTTCTCATGACAGATTTCAAACATCCATGAAAGCAATTAATTCTGAATGTTTTTTGAGATGCCTTTGAGAACAGTAGCTTTGAAGAGATGGTCCTTTAATGTAACGTCAATTTCGGAACTGAAGTTAACGACGCCTTGCACTATGCCAGGATTTGATGATTTACTTGTTTCTTCATGCCCGTGCAATGCCAACTCAAATGCACCACAGAACTTTACACAGTCGATCATTTTTGACAGCACATAATGATTTTTCTGTATTTGATCATTGTGTCTTTCCACAGAATGCCTGTAAGCACAGTCAAGTTGCTGCCGGACATTGTGTCTTTCCAGAAGCTAGAATTCTAACTGGGCAAGCATGTGGGATTTAGAACTTTAATGTTTCTTTATTTTTTGGGACAAATGTCCTAAATCAACCACTCTGACTTTGGTCCAAGTCCCTTTGCTTTCATTAGTCATGAAACATAAACAAGGAAAACAAAACAACCTGTTAGTAACTTCGCACCCACAGATCCGTTCGGTCCTCTTGTATATATCCATTCTGAATATACGCACCATTTTTTTACTTTTACTTTTAGTCTGCCTCGTTATATCAAGATCAGGCGTTGGGCACCTGGCATTCTTAATCTCAAATTTTCACTCAAGAGAGAGACAAGAAAAGTTTGTCCTCTTAAGTATTTTGACACTGTTCAAACTCATTATGTAGCTCCTTACCTTTCCCAGGTACAAAGATTGTGGACACAACTACGATGCACAAAAATACACACATGGACAAAAGACTGTAACTTCTTTATATCCTAAAACTTAAGTTTCTGAATGGCACAACAGTGCAGGAAAACACTCACACGCTTGCACAGCGTACAGTAGTATTACGAATTATGATAATTACTACAAACATTTGAAAACACTAGTATCACACTTGTAAATCATGAGGAAACTATAGGGATGTATGTTCGCACTGTTCACAAGGTTGGTAACTTAATTTTAAGAACTCGTGTTGGCTAGTCAATTAGCATTTTCATTGGTATTACCTTCCTGCTACTCTTCGCCTCAAAGATTTTTAAGCTAAATTTCTCTCCACAAAGGTAATTATTCCAAGGAAGGCAACTGAAGAGATGTTTAGTAAGTATTGATATATTTGGGACAAGATATCAATGGGAATTTGGCAGTTTAATGTGAATTTTGGTAGCGCTAATTGTGTGCACTATTCTCTTTTGCCTAATCAAATTCCTCTAAGGGCAACAGATGGCAGGCCAATACTATTATTTTCAAACCTCAACAACACGACTTTCAACAGATTTGAGAGAGTGGCATATTGCGCATGCATAAAGCACAGATATCCATTTCTGTGATATCCTGGTCTTGTCTTGGTGCTGGCTGACATCCCCTCACACCTCACTACTCCCTTTGCCTAGGTACGGATGGAGATGTGGCCTTGCAATGGGGCTCATTTCAGACAAGTATCTAGCCACGGACCTTGCGTAGCTTATATGATGAAAGCCAGTACGAGTATATTATGGAAGATGGGCTTAGCAAGAGCTTTGAGATTGACAAGGAAGTTGTGAAAATTAAGTCGTTGAGTATAATTTGATATAAACTGGTGGTTCATTGCTCCATTGCGCTACACCAGAAACCACAACTGGAGCTCACAGTAATCTCAATATCTCGTGGTGGGCCAAAATGAAGTTCAGATGCTGGCATGGCAAAATTCCAGAATGCACTTGAAGAAATATGCCAGCTCAACCTCCCCTCTCCCCAGCTGTTGGAATTTGATTCCATTGTAAGGCCGTATTGCTTGGCTTAAATAGCTCAGTTTGACAGAGGAGAAGATGAGGGGAGGTTAAGAATCAATTTCACTGAACCAATCACTACTGGATGAAACATACTGGATCATTGTGTGCACAGATGAATGTTCAAGGTCATATGACATCACAGCCAATATCAGGTGGTGAGTAAAGTAATCGGCTTATGGCCGGAGACAAATATAGTTCATGTAGAGTAAACAAAGTGATGTAATATGATGCTGAGAAATTTTGAGTTTGCTGGGAGATGAACAGTGAGTGCATAGCATTACATTGCATGCATTCACTGTCGCACAACAGCTGGGGAGAGGGGAGGTTGAGCTGGCATATTTCTGTTATCCATCATTAATCAGTTGCACTGTTCTGCATTCATCATCAGTTCACACACAATAGCACTTCCAGTGTTTCACAGCACTGTCACCCATTAAATTGTCTCAATCTCTGTCAGAACTGAACCCTTGAAGTTTGTCTGGCCTGCCTTAAATAGTGAGGCTGGCCCATCCTGGAACTTTGGGCAAGGAGAAATCCCTGGATTTCTCTGGAAATCAAATGCTCTGGTCACACCTTTCTAGTTGTTTCCGGTGCTACCAGGGAGGCCCGGAGTGATGATAGTAGTGGCAGGCCACGGGGCTGGCCTACTGCCCGACTCTTCTCTGACAGGTTGTGTGCAGTGTCTAGAGGGCGGGGCCCAACTTGGCGATGTCGCTCACAGTTGAAACTGAGCTAACTTGCTCCTTCCAAAGTCATACAATAAGATGGAGGACACCATTACAATATGTTTGTGAATAATAATATGAAGGAGTAAGAAGCATAAATCATACTTCTAAGAAAAAAGCCTGCAAAGTTTGGATCCTATTGTAAATTCTGATGGATGTTAATCAAAACATTATTAATATAAATTTGTTCTATGTAGCATTGTGCACGTGTACATGAAGACTTAACCCTACGCGGGCGGAAGCGTTTTATGTCTGTACACGGACCAAAAATATGGCAAATTAAAACTCATCCAGAATTATCAAACACTAGCTGTAAACATGCATATGTACATAATATTAATTAATTACCTAGAATATTGGATGTACTCCAATGCAGTGATCTGTAGGATATTATAGAATTCTTTTGCGACACCATGTTAGCGCAGAAAAAAAGGGATGAGTCATTTCACAAATAAGTTATTAGACCAAACAAAGCCCTTATATCACATTGTGCTGGAGATTACCAGTCTTTGATTCTTCGTCTTCTAATTGGAGGTGTTGCCTGTTGTTTTTGTTTATTTCCCTGAATAACTCTTTCCTGGTGAATTATGTCAAAATTTCAGTGTAGGCTCGGTCACCATGTCAAAACATGAATGTAAATTTGATCCTTGATTAATGTTATGTATCAGTATGGTACATGAAGGTCCTGGATCCAAGTTACTCACGTCAGTGCTTTTATCAGCTGTTTCATTCTCCGGGGCACTTGAGTCACCCATGCACTGAGAAGACTCACTACTTGGATTTCTGTTTTATTTACTCTTAAAATGAAAACTCACTGTCATCTGCATCTGTAGGGTCCAAAATTGAAGCAGTCTATTGCTCACTGTCTCTCTTCTTACTAACCATGTCATAAAATAGTTATATAAATCGAAAAAAACTGGTCTCGAAACACGCGATGCATGCTCATCTGAACATGATAGCCTCTCACAGCCTCTAAAAAGCTAGCAGGGAGATAATACAACTCTATCGAGGTCTCTCCCTTCAGCCAGACCTATAAGTGTGAATTACTGCCATCTGTCGAGTTTTTTATTACTACGTGCGCTGGTGATGCTGGATCTCTGAGCATTTAATATATTATATTCTACTTGCAGGCAACCTGTTGTGGGATTTAATATATTGAATTCTGCCCTCTAAGAATTAAGCAGTAATTATTACCACCCTTGGCACAATATTTTTTTTTTTGCAAGCCTGCAGTTACTTGCACCCTTTTACTTCGAACTCAGTCACTTGCATCCCTTTCCCTTCAAAGTATTACAGGTTTTGGTTAATGTTATGGATAATATAAAAACATCTTATTATGTATTACATTTTTATTGTCACAAAATTATAAAATTTATTATTAAAAATGAATAATGTTACATATCAATGATAACTATGATACTTTAAATTTTAGGTATGAATGGTTATTAATCTGAATTCCAGAAATATTCCATGACAGCATCATCATCATTATCCTCCGTTGTTGTCAAGGAAAATGCCATTGCAGCAAAGACATTATTTTTCTTCTGTCAGTCATGCTTGAGTCTTTTGTAAAATTCACTGTGTATTGAAAGCAGATATTTTAGAAGTGTAAATCATAGTACTTTACAGTGGTGATTTCTGGAGGCACTTCATACAAAGGAGGAAAAGTTATGCACTGGTGTTTGGGCACCCAAACTTATGAATTTTCATGTCATATGTTTTGAAGTGCAGATCTTCATTGAGTGAGCACTTGTAAAGTGTGAATGGCTGATGCTCCTTCAAAAGGATCCACTGAAATTTGCTGATTGCCACAATACTAGGTTTCAGGGACTCATTTGTGTTATCAGTCAAATGGAAATCTTCAGTAGTCATTCTGGTCTTTGCAACTGCATACACCCAATCCTCAGTTTCACTCCAGCTGGCTTATTGAAAGCATTGGAGGATAAGAGGTATAGGTGTACTTGTCTGCCTCTACTGGCAGTCAAAATAACAGTTTTCTGCCCATAAAGCAAGTAAGTAGCCATGAAAAATGCAACTAGTCATCGGATTGCAATGAGACACCTTAGGGTTGCTCAGTAAGGAAATGACATAATTCTAAAAATACAGGTTGATCCAAGGACATGAACAGGTTCCAGCAAATAAAAGGTCATAGGAAAATTAAAAACATTCACAATTTATTCAAACAATAGGCCACCCTGGTAAATTGTAATTATGATGAATGATCACTACATTAAGATATTTTAAACTGATCTTGAAGTGACATCAAAATATGGCAAAAAAAAGGCTTGTACATAACAAAATAATATCCTGTCCATTCTAACAAACTGTTTTTCATTACATTATCAATTCTGAATTTATTTTTAGATGGTTTTCACTTGAATAAGGTAAATGCTCATTAGAATTCAAAATATTCTGGTACAAATCTGAAAAGGAAATCAGATACGAAAACATTACATTAAACATTAAGCCAGTTGAAAATTAGCAAGAAAACAATTTACTTGTGATATTATGCCTTTGAAATTGGCTTGAAATCATTAATGCACAGGATGAGAATATAATAGAATTAACTGTGTCAATCAACTGTGCATGAATTATATTCAAAATTGAAGCTAATTCAAAATTAGAATAAATATCTGCTCAAAATAAACTAATTCTTTCACATTTAAATCTTATGAAGAGCTCCTGAATTCCATCAGACATATCAGTAATTGAACCCTCATCAATGAATACATGATGGTCTAAGGAGAGAGAAAATATTGGCAAAGGGACCATATTCAAAATTGGTCCAGCCATTTTTTGAAAAAAATAGTAACAGGCAAATGCACAAACAAACAAACAAACAAACAAACAAACAAACAATGAAACTAAAACTACAACAAACTCCTCCCTAAATCCATGTATCTTTTCCGTTACATAGTGGGCAAGAAGTACAGCTACTTACTACATCACAATGAGGGTCATTGCCATACACTCAAATCCAGCGTGGCATTTAATAGATGCTTGAAAACGTGATTGTGACAGGTGGATGGATTGGCATTTTCGATCTTCTGCAATGGTACCGAGTGGTGGTTTGGCGATTTAGAGTATTTCTCCGGGTTTGCATACAGACAGACCAGTATACATTCTCTCCAAATGAATTTCATAATCTTACCTATGGGCAATTTCAGCGGTACAGTGCAGTGAACTACTAACAACATCATGTACCCCACTGTAACCACCACAACCGCCCTGCTGACTACCACACTTCAGGCACTTCTTCACACGTTGATCCAAACTACCAGGCCTGGTTCCTATCTGTGAACACGGCTCTCCAGTGGGACGATGGTTGAACACCGTCTAAGTGCATAGCTTCTCTACTCCCTGCTGAAAAGGAACCAGCCCCCTGCCATCGTAGTGTGGCTCCACCATCACTGCCTACTTACCCCATCACCGGAGCACCACCAACTTCTATGAACAGGACCCACCTGCCCATCTGACTTTCCCACTTCTAGAACTTGCCAACACATCACCAACCTCCGTTCACTTCAGCCACCCCCTACTGGCACCTATGTATTTCTCCTGCTCAGTCCCACCCGAGATTTTTGTTCCCTGGCCCATATATTCTAAACCTTATTCTGCTTCAATATGAGATGTAAAGTGTTCACTGACATCCGCCGTACTTCTAATGGGATGCTCATTCAACAGAGAAGCCACAGCTCAGAGACTCACTCAAATAATAGGTGCAGCTCAGTTACGATCATTAGTACTGTTTAATCCCCTCTCCACCCCAACCCTTAAAGCACTCCTCCCACCCCATCACAATTTAGTCAATTGTGTGATCCATGAGGTGCATGCAGCCATCTCCAATGATGATATTCTCAATGAGCTTCATGTGGAAGGAATTCCAATTCGGAAGGCCTTTTGCACCTTTAATTCCTACGGGCTTACCTTCATGGTCCACATAGTCCTGCCCACTGTCAATAATATAGATCATGTCATTGCCAGTGGAGTTTATATTTCTCAGCGTCATCATAAAGTGGAATACTATAAAGCACTTCCCTGTTAGCCCCTCCATTGTGACAGGTGTCTAGTTTACAATCAGCACCCCACGGCCCGATGCACCACTCAGCAACCAGCCTGCACTCACTGTTTCCAATCTCATCACATCTCCAAATGCCCTCATCTTCAACTTCCCACCAAATTTCATACCTGCTGGACACTCACCCCACATATTCTCACAAATGTAAGGCTCGCTCGTCCCCTCCCACCAACAGACCGGATCTCGTAGCCCCCATCTGCATTATTGACTCCCCCACTGGTTACAACCACTCCCTCCTACCACCACAAACCTTAGAGGAAATAATCTGCTTCATTACCATATCCCTACTAAATATCTACCCTTTTCACCAATCTTTCATTCTCCAACAACATCAAGCAGCTGCCAATCAATCTATAAACTTACATTACCAAATGCTCCACTCAGGTCTGAACACACATTTCACCTTCACCCCACTTGAGACATTGGTTTATCTCTTCACAATACCCAGCCCCATTTACTATCCTGCCCACTCCACCCTGCTCCCCATTCTAGGATGACAAGCTCTATAACTGGATGGGACATCCTTCCATAATTTCCATGTCCACCTAGCATAGCAGTCACCCAAGATAACTCAAATACGATTGCAAAATCTACACCTTGGGTACATAACTCCTACCCACAGGGAAAAATTTAATATTAGGTTACATGACAACACTGTGGTGTTCACATCTTGTATATAGCAATGTACATTCAGTCCACCTTCACACTCCTCCCTTAGATACTTAATTTGGTACTGGTGTCAAACTTAGGCAAAGGATCTCCTGTATGATTCTAAAAAATCTGCAATGTTATAACTATGTGACTTCACTGATATACTGTAGATGCTAACAACTTCAAGAATTCATTAATAATAATAATAATAATAATAATAATAATAATAATAATAATAATAATAATAATAATGTTAATGGATTTACGTCCCACTAACCACTTTTATGGTTTTCGGAGGTGCCGAGGTGCCGGAGTTTAGTCACGCAGGAGTTCTTTTATGTGCCAGTAAATCTAACAACACAAGGCTGATGTATTTGAGCACCTTCAAATACCACCGGACTGAGCCAGGATCAAACCTGCCAAGTTGGGGTCAGGAATTAAAATGATGACTTAATGATTTATATAACAAAACCTTTGCTTACATGGTACATAATCATGTCAACCTTGTTAACTGTATATATCATATATTGTCCCTATAAAACGAGGTATGAAAGGAACATAGAAACAAAACTTATTAAAAAATAAAAAGGTTTAAAAAATTGAAAACGACAAAAAAAGAACATAACAAAATGTTATAGAGGTCAAGGAGTTCTACTTTTGTAAATAGTACCAACCAATTAAACAATGTATAATGTAAATTTTAGGTTAAAAGAAAATGCCGACCAAGCAATAACTTTTTTAAATACAATAAAACTTGCTCAAAGCAGAACGTCTATAAAGCAGAAACTTGTCCAGTGTGTACGAAAGTTATGGTCCCGGCGCACTGGATGTGGCTTTGCATGTTATTTATGTTGTGTAAAGCGGAATCTGTTCAACGTGGAAATGGAAAGAAATTATGAAAATAATTACATGGTCCTGGCGCACTAGATTTGGCTTTGCATGTTATTTATGTTGTATAAAGCGGAATCTGTTCAACGTGGAAATGGAAATAAATTTTGAAAATAATTACTGTATAATGCGGAAATTATGCTTTAGCTGTGAAATTTATTTAGGCATACCTGGTACTGCAGGTACATAAACATTTCACCAGGGGAAGAGTCAGGCATTTACAGACTGTAACACACTGCTCTAATGAGGTCCAGGTTTCCCAAATTCCTGGTAGAATGGGATTTACATCACCACTAACTGCCTGACTCTTGCCATGGTTCATAGAGATCTTTATCTTGATGTACAACTTGAGCCCAATTGTAAGGTAAACAGTTCCCTTACTTTGTGTCCTGTCAGTAAATTTGTGTCGGTTTTGAAAACAGCATGATAAGAAATATACATCACTGACACTGAACGAAAAAGTGAAAGTTATTGAAGCAAGTGAAAAGGCTAAGTTGTCTGTGCATGAAATTATGTTGCATTTCCACAAGTTTATGAAACTTTACAGCAGAAGGACGACATAACTATGCAGTGGATGGAGAATGGACAAATGCAAAGGAAATCTAATGTAAAAGGCAATGAAGAAATCAATGATTTAGTGTGGGAATGGTTCATCAGCGCCCGTTCGAGAAACCTTCCAGTTAGTGGACCAATGCTACAGAATGAGACTCTTGCCGTTGCTAAATCACTTGGCAATACTGTCTTTAAAGTATCAACTGGGTGGCTGGAGAGTTTCAAAACAAGACACAATATCATATGGAATGAAGTCTGTGTTGAGTCAAAATATGTGGATGTAAATATAGCAGCTGAGTGGAAATTGAAGCTGAAAAATTTAATTTCTGGCTATGAACCTAAAGATATTTTCAACGCCGATGAAACAGGATTGTTTTTTCAAGCCTTGCCTTCAAAATCACTTGCGCTTCATGGGGAAAAGTGTGGTTGGGGGTAAAATGTTGAGAGAAAGACTTACTGTACCGGTACTGTTGTGCAGTAATATGGAGCAGAAAATGGAAAAGTCCCCGGTAAGCAGAAAATCAGCAAAACCAAGTTGTTTTAAAAACTTGGACTTGTGAAAGCTTCTGGTAATTTGGAGGAGCAATGGGAAAGCCTGGATGACCAGTGCTCTAGTGGAAGAATGGCTGAATGTATTTAACTGTAGGATGAAGAAGGAAAATCACAAAGTTATTCTTTTTCTCGACAATGCCACTTGTCACCCACATATGTTGCTTTCCAATATCAAGCTATCCTGGTTTCCACCTAACACAACCAGCGTTGTTCAACCAATGGACCAAGGAGTGATTTACACCTTTAAATCTGACTACAAGTGTTTATTGTTGCAGTCACTGATCAAGAATGTTGATACAGCTGACAGCACCTACTCCCTTGCACGCTCAGTTTCCATAGTGGATGCTCTCAACTGGATCAGTTTGGCTATGAAGCAGATCAAATCTCAAACAGTCATAAAGTGTTTTGCAAAAGCAGAATTTGCAGAAATGATGATGTCAACATCAACTGGGTGGCTGGAGAGTTTCAAAACAAGACACAATATCGTATGGAACGAAGTCTGTGTCGAGTCCAAAGACGTTGATGTGAGAGAAAATGCTACACTGATATCTACGCTGAGCCAACAACAGAATATTGCATGTAATGTAGACAAATACATTCGCAGTGACGACCAGCTTGTTACTTACTACAGTTTACAGTCTGCTGTACAGCTTCTAAAGATCCGCCATACAGAGAATGAAGAAGATGACAATCCAAGGGATGAAGACCAGGAAGAGGAGGAGGAGGAAGAGGAAAGAGAGAGTCAGAAAAAAATATGCACTCATGAACAAGCTATTGAGTGTGTCAGGGACATTATGAAATTTGCAGTCAAGTCGAATTCACCATGACTTCTTGAGCTACTGTACAGCGCTAAAGACTGCATTTAGAAAGACATGGCATCAAGGAAGGTGAAACAGGTTTGTTTGTTAGACATTTGGAAGAAGGAATAATTTGACAAATACAGTATTTTGTCTAATGTATTATATGTATACTGTAGTTTGTTTATTAAACATGTGGAATAAGGCAGAAATTGTCCGGTTTTCATTAATTACGGTACATACAGTACATAATATGTTGAGTGTGTAATAGTGCAGGCCTATGCAAGAGTAATAAAATCCTACTGTACATGAAGACATTGTGTTGCCAAGATTTTCATCCCCAAAACTAGACTAATGGATCAGGGGTAAGTAATTTGTGAATCTTTATATATAATTTTGTTCAATCCAGAAACATGTCTAATGCAGAAAAGAAACTCAGACCCTTGCGATTCTGCTTTGAGCAAGTTTTACTGTACTTACTGTTGTAAACCAGTTGATGTAATAAAGCATTTTGCCCATAGGCCAAAAAACTCAATCCCAACTCCTTCTTACTTCACATCCTTTACACCTCTCTTCCATCCTTCACTTCCTCTTCAAACTGCCCACATCTGTTGGCCAGAGAGAGGGCGTAACCCTCTAGGTGGCCCGCCCCATCCCTTCAGGGTGGGGAATGAAAACATTCATGATGATGATGATGATGATAATGATGATGAGGGCCATTAGCTATCAAAAATATTACATTACGCTCATTATGGCAAACTCAGTTTTCTCAAGACTAATTGAAGGACAAGTCAAGACAGACACTGGGAGTGGCTAGGTGTGTATGTTCAGTCATCAGCCCTAAGGCTGGTTGGATCCTCAACAGCTCCGCCATCAGCTGTCATAGATTGCCTAGGCATCACTGATGAGGTGTACTAGGGAAATGAGAAGTTAGGTAGTTTCCCGTTGCTTTCCTCACCGAGCCAGAAGTTGCTATTACATATCGGTCTGCCAAGCCCACTGAAATGCATGCATCAACCGACCCCATGAGCAACATTTTCACACCATTCATAGCAGGGACTGGCTGCATGAGGAATGTCATTACTAGCATCACTCATACCTCAGTCACTTTTGTATTGTGAAAGCCAAGGATAAGACTGAGACAGGTCAATGAAAGTAAGAAAATTGCTCTAGCCTATACCAGAAGACTTAGTGCACTGTAAACACTAGGTCCCGCCGGCAAAGGCATAGTGGCTAGGTACATAGTAATGTGTATTCTTCTTCACCTTCCTCTCCACTTTGTCAAAAAGGAACTGCATTAAAAGTTCCACGTTTTTGCAAGTTTTTTACTGAAGCACTGCAAAAAGAGAGGGGATAAAAGAGAGAAGGGAAGAGAATGCTTGATCGTAAATAATTCCTTCACCTCACCCGTTCTTTACACTGTCCCTGGATGTGAGGTTCAAGTTAACACCTTTTGGTCATGATGGAATCCGCACAGTTCCATAGCCATGCTGTTAGGGGTGCGCGGCTGTGAGCTTGCATTCGGGAGATAGTGGGTTTGAATCCCACTGTTGGCAGCCCTAAAGATGGTTTTCTGTGGTTTTCCATTTTTACACCAGGCAAATGCTGGGGTTGTACCTTAATTAAGGCCACGGCTGCTTCCTTCCAATTCCCAGGCCTTTCCTACCCCATCGTCACCGTAAGACCCTGTGTCGGTGCAACGTAAAGCCTCTAGCAAAAAATTTGTATGCATCAACCACATACGCTCTGCTGACAATAGTCATCATCATCATCTTCATATGCACTTTCCAGCTGTTGGCCAGGTATACTTGTACTTGTATCTCCATCCCGTCTTATCTTCCTACCACTTTTCCCTCTTTACTCTTGCCCAGTTCTCTTCTCTTTTCTGTACACACTCTTCCACTCATTTTTATCCATCTGTCTCTTGGTCATTTTCCTGTTACCTTCATTTCATGCATCCTCCTGAATATCCTTTCCTCTGTCATTCTCTTCATGTGTCCATACCATCTAAGTCTAGATGCCTCTATCTTATTCTGTAGTGGCTCTTCTTTTATATCTCTAACCTTCTCATTTCTCATCTTATCCATTCTTGTCACTCCTATCCTCATTCTCAGAAATTTTATTTCACTTGCCTGTATCCTAGGCACGGATCTCTGCCTCGTCACCCAAGTTTCTGCTGCATACATCAGAATAGGTGCATAGTACATCCTGTATATCACTCTTTTGCTTCTCTGAGGAGCATTCTTGCTCCAAGCCAGGCTTCTGACTCTTTTCAGGAATGCTCCTGCTTCTTTTCCATGCTCAGTTATTTCCTTATTTCTTCCAATTTCCTCTATGATACACCCCAGGTACTTGAAACTCTCTACCTTCCCATGCCTCTAACTGTTTCTGGATATCCTTTCCCCTTTTCTCCCCAGACTAACAAGTAATTTGCAAATATCATCACTTTAATTTTTTCCTTCCCCAATTTTCCTTGCCGCTTATGTCATTAGGTCATTCATTACAACGAAGAGCAAAGGTGACAGAGCACTTCCTTGTCTTAATCCCCTTATTTTCTCAAACCAGTCTGTTCTCTCCTCCAACTTTCACAACTGACACTCCCATGGTACATCTCCCTCACTCTTTCTACTGTCTGCATCTTGATACCTTTTTTTGTAAGGCTTCCCATACCTTGTTTCTGCACAAACAGTCATATACAATACTTTCTCAAAGTTCAAGAGGGCCACCAGTAGATCTTCACCCTACTGATAATGATGCTCTTGTAGTTGTATTACTGCAAATATAAGGTCTACTGTGGACCTTCCTGATCTGAAGCAATACTGCTCGTCTCTTAACTTTTCTTCCAGCCTCTTTCTGATTCTAATCTCCAAAATTTTCTCAAACACCTTTGCACAATGACATATCAATGTGACTCCCCTATAGTTTTTAAAAACTTTCCTACTGCCCTTTTTTTAAGATGGGTATGATTATCCACTTTTTCAAGTCTTCAGGGGTCTTCCTCTCCTTCCATACTACTTTCAACATATTCAACATATTCTATAATCACTGTTTCCCTACCTCTTCTACTGCCTTCACCATCTCGATACTCACTTCATCTAAACCTCGGGCTTTGCTCCTTTCATCTTGTCCAGTGCTACCTCAACTTCTCGCCTTGCTAAGTCTTTTTCCATATTCCTTCCGTCTTCTTCTTCTTCTTCCTGATACATTTCTGCTTATGCAGGTCGTTCATTTCTTCCTTACTACATGCTTATACTTTCCTTCTCAGTGCCTCTTTCTGGGTTTAGTAAATCTTCAAAATACTCCTTACACATTCCTTTGAGTTTCTCTTTTTTTCTGCACTTCATTTCCATTTTTATCTATCCTTATAGCATCTTCCCTCATGCCTTTCCTCTTACACTTGACCATTCCATACAGTACTTTTTTAAATTTCCTTTGCTATCTTCTTCTGTCATGTCTGTCCACTTTTCTATCTATTTTTTCTTCTCCTCTATTACAACCCTTTTAGTTTTGGTCATATATTCTTGCCTTGTCTCCATTGCCCTCTGTTAAAAGCACATTCCAAAAGCTTTATTCTTCTACCCAGGTGCCACTTTGACTCTTTTGTTCCACCATGGTGTTTCCTTCAACCTTTTCCTGGTACTAGTTCTCCCACAAACTTTGTATGTAGTTTTTACTAATGTCTTCTTGAACCTCTCCCATTCTTCCTCTCCTGCTTTTTATTTGGTAAGTTCAATCGTATTTTTTCCTGGTATTCTTCTTTGGTTTTCTTCTCTTTCAGTTTCCATATTTTGATACATCTTTCTTGCTTCTCTGTCCTCTTTCTTTCTTTCATTGTCCTCATTTTAATTACCAGTAGTCTGTGATCACTATCTAGGGCCTCTGATGGTGTTTACCTTACATCTGTAACATTCTCTTCATTTCACAGTCGTAGATCATGTAATCCACAATGGATTTCCAAGACCAGTCACTGCTGTAACAGGTTATCTTATGGTTTTCTCTCTTCTTGAACCATGAATTCCCAACCATCATCCCATTTCTTTTGCACAAATCCAGTAGCTTTTTTCCCTTCCTTATTTCTATTTCCCCATCCTTCTACTCCAAGTTTGTTCTCACATCCCTTCCTTTCCTATCTACACTGACATGTCAGTAATAACACATTTAAATACTAATTTCGGGATTAACTTTCTTTGTACAGAAATTATTCACTTTGACTTTTGCTTAAATGTTGTTCTCTACAAAGTCTCAAAAGTCCAAATGTCTTTTAAATTCATCCTCTACTCACTGTGCTTCAATAAAGATACTAGATATATGTGGACATGCATGAAAGTAGTAATTTGAATACTGAACGATTTCAGTTCCACGTACCCAAAATTTCTACCCCAGAAATAATATTAAAAATGAGAAGAAAAGGAATCACTTCACTTCCTTCCTCTATTATCTTCTGAAATATTTGGGTTTGTGGATTATAATGCTGGCCCCATGGTGTAGGAGTAGCGTGCGTGCCTTTTACTTGGAGGCCCCGGGTTCGATTTGTGGTCAGGTCAGGGATTTTTACCTGTATCTGAGGGCTGGTTCGAGGTCCACTCAGCCTACATGATTAGAATTGAGGAGCTAACTGACAGTGTCCGACTCGTTGGGTGAATGGTCAGCATACTGGCCTTCGGTTCAGAGGGTCCCAGGTTCGATTCCCGGCTGGGTCGGGGATTTTAACCTTAATTGGTTAATTCCAGTGGCTTGGGGGCTGGGTGTGTGTGGTGTATTCAACATTAGAAATCATCCTAGGTAGGGCCCTCATCTTCACAGACATGCAGGTTGCCTAATAGGCCGTCTACTAGAAAAAGACCTGCACCAGGCCCCTCTGGAGGGAATATGCCATTATCATTATAATTGACGGTGAGATTGATTATTTTCACCATGTTGGTCCATATTGACTTATATTCTATAGACAAGGCAGAAAAGTTTTCTATAGAGATGACGGTGAGATAGCAGCCCCGGTCTAGAAAGCCAAGAATAACGAATGAGAGGATTCATTGTACTGATCACACGACACCTTGTAATCTGCAGACCTTCGGGCTGAGCAGCGGTTGCTTGGTAGGCCAACGCCCTTCAGGGCTGTGGTGCCATGGGGTTTTTGGTTTTAGGTTAGTGGATTATAATAAGACGATGATAAAAATGAACCCAAGTTGTAATTCATCCTTACCTTCCCATCACCTGTCAGTTTCTATATTGCAAGGCTAGAACAGAAAGTCTGCAATAGATGAAACATGCAATAACTTGGAAGCACTGATAGAAAACAGCATCAAAGAACAGAAAGTTGCCAAAACGTTAGAAACATTAAGCCAGCCAAAAGTTAAACTGGCTTTGCTCAGTTTCTACACTTTGACTAAGATTGAACACAGTGCCAAAGCATTGCTTGGGTTCCCTTATTTACTGCCAAATGCAGTGCCTAAGCAGTGCTCAGGCTTGGTTTTTTAACCAATAAATCATTGCATACTGGAAATACAACCAACTCTCTTCTGGTAAACAAGAATAACAGAGTTACATTTCCTTAAACTGCTGCTGGATCATATCACTATTCTTATCAGATAAAATACAAGTGCTTGTTTTGAACAGTAGCAAACATGTGTTCCATGCACTTTGTTTACCCCCTCGTTCCTATAAAGGCATCATGGTGTCTTGATTCTTTGAGCAATAGTGCGAGAGAAACCCTAATAAACTGGAATTCAGGATTTGAACTGTATGACAGCGATAATGGTGAATGATCTCTTGCCATGAGTAATTCAGATAATGATACATATGCAATTATGATGATAATAGCAATACACCTCTCTGTTTACATTCAGTAACATATTAATATGAATGTAACAATTTGAGATGTGAATATGAAAAATTAATAACATGCCCTATTTGAAAGAAATTGAAAATAATAAAAAGCTGCATGATAAATGTATTGACCTCCTTTCATATTTCGGTGACAAAAAAAAAAATACAAGGTGAGTTCAGTGCTGAGACAGACAATTATAGTTTAGGGTGCAAAAAGTATCATTAATATACTGTACTTCAAAGAGTGTCAAAGTTATAAAGCCTCAAAATATGGCAAAAATGCTCAGTATACAGCAGTTAATACATTACAAATATTCTAGAATTACTTTCTTTCACATATTATTCTGATCTGTGACCTTCAAAGAGGTAAAGACGGGAGTTAATCACAATGTAATTTTACTACCATTTATGAATCTCATGAAATGTAATTTTATTTTGGAGCAAGTTTCCATTATTGGGTGATTAATTTATTTGCTATAATTTCCAGCAATGTTACTTTACCGATTCTTCCGCTGTTGCCGACGCTTGCATTTGAAGATATGGCACTTCATTCTTCATGCTGCCTCTCTAGCCATTGCATATTATGGGATCTATGCAGCTCAAGCATGGCACAATCGAGCTAGCCCTCCGGTACCTCACTACTATTCCCTCCACAGCCGGATGGGATTGTTCACTATTGGATTTTATATATTTCAGGTATATATTATTGCATATTATATATTTAATTAATTCATGAACCTTGAAGCTGGTTGTATTCTTTAAATTTATTTGCATAGATCTTAGCTTGATGAAGAAATCAATGGGAAACAACCTTACTTCTCATTTCCTTTACACCTCATCAGCGACAGCAAGGCAACAGATCTGATGGGGATCCAAACAGCTGTTAGCTGAAGACTTAATAGCGTAGCGTAGGAAAACACTATGCAAGACATACTAAGCAAGGAGAGAAATGAGATAATAACCTCACTGGCCCAGTATATACCATTACAGAACCACTGATCCCATGAGTTACATGTTTCACGACATCTTCAGGCAGTGACTGTGTCCTGAATGCTATTACTCACAAAAGAAGTGTCACGCATGACTAGGGTCAGGAATGGAATGAATGAAGCCCCACCTAGCAACGAGGATAGAAATTGTGCCAGCTGGTAAAGCCTGTCACATTCCCCTGTGGCAATGATTAATGACTGACAAATGAAATGAAATGATATTGGAAAGTGTTGCTGGAATGAAAGACGACAGGGAAAACCAGAGTACCTGTCCTGTCCTGACTCCACCTTGTCCAGCATAAATCTCACAGGAAGTGATGGTGATTTGAACAACAGAACCCACTGGTGAGAGGCCAGCATGTTGCTGCCTTAGCCACGGAGGCATAACCACGTCAGTTATGTCACTAAAATTTCACGGTAAGTTTTGACATGAAGGACGTGACAATTCCATCGGCAGCAACACCCATACCAAGTAGATTCTGTACTATCACAGCTTAATGTGAATGGGAAATCAGTGCAGGCTACATTCAGTTTAAGTCCAACCAACAGGCAAATGAAGAAATAACACTGCATTTATTCAGAGAATAAGAATGCAGGCAAGGTAAGCGTATATTGATCATACATGTCGTAATAATGAATTCAGCAACAAAACCTAATAGGAAATCCTGTATTTTATCAGAAATTTGAAAGAGAAATATTTTGTGAGGTATAACTTATAAAGCTAAAAGCTAAAACTCACTATTCAGAGAGGTAGCATGATTTACTCTCCACTGATTTATTGAACTACTATTTACAGTAGTTAACAAGTTCAGTCTCGTTTGAGTTTTAAACTCCATACAGCTTTTACACATAGTTATAATCACATACACAGCCTGGTGGTGCATCAAACTTTCCTTCTCCAACATGGTCTCTACAGTTAAGTATCAATCCAGAAAAGTTGACTTTACAAAAAACAAGCCTTACTGAACTCCGCATAGTTATCTGACAGACCCAATCTTCACTGAATGACTCAACACATACTTGTATTGGTCTCATAACTCCTTGCGTTCACTTGCTACTAAGTCACTCAAGGCTGACTAACCCTCATCGGGTTTGCTGTTAATAAAAGATGCATCTAATATTTGTAACAAATATCAGAGAGAGATTCCTGGAATCAAAACAAAAATAAATAATGCTGCATTTATTCAGAGATTAGTGCAGGAATGTAAGTTAGGTTACATGTACAACTGAAAACAATTTTTCATTTATTATAGGTTACATTATGTATTTACATTTAATCATATGTATTTAGTTGGTGTATTATAGGTTATATTATGTTTATTTCTTGTAAATATTTTTCATGTGTTCAAAGTAATTCAGGAAATTTCTGGTTAAATAACTGTCCATTCTCTCCAAGTACCAGTAGCTCAAGAAAAACTCAGAGAACAGCTAATCACTGATGGATTAAATACGGATAAGTTTTATTCTGAACAAGACAACGAGGGAGGATCTACAATATCAGGAGAGGGGATGAGCATAGAAACAATGTTTACAAAGCTGATAACCACATTCTAGGGGCTAAATTCACATATTTCAAATACCTAACAGCCTGAAAGCCCAGATATCACAAGTGAACTCCCAGTTTTCTAATGTCAATACTAACTTGACAGAAAAGGTACCCAACATTAAAATGATGCTGGGACAAGTTGGACAAAGTGAAGGGAGTATTTCTGTGTTAGAGCAGAATGTAGTTCTCATTGATAAAATGGAAGAGTCTACCCTACATACTGTGGAAACAGGTCAGATCATAGTGTATTAGTGAGACAGTTTCATCTTCAAGTCTGCCAGCAAATATCAGGCAATTAGATCCTCAGGTCATGAAGGAAAGTCTCCCTGAAGAAATGCTACAAAGCTGTTGCACAAGTGGTGGGGAATTCAATTGTCTCCCATTTCTGGTCAAGAAAACAAGGCAGTCTCCCTTACCAAATGGCATCACGACCAGCGAGACGATCCCATCACCCAGCCTATGCCAGTCAATAATCGCAAAAAATCACAAAGTTATGTACGACCAGATTCAGCAGATGCAGTAAAAGGGACCAGAGTGTAACTATAGGCTGATGGATTTCAACCAGAGCAGATATAAAGAACAGTCAGAATTTGAACACAGTTTCCCTGCATGAAGAAAATTCTATCTAGGATAAGTCAACCTGCTAAACGAAAGAGAGCAATTAAAGCATGATGTTTATTGAAACAAAAGGAGATCAAAGGAAATAAAAACAAATGTTAAGGTAAAATAAAGTGAGCAGGTGTCAAAATAAACAGTGGAATAAAATACAGGGTTACTCACAGATGAACAGTTGGTTATGTAAAATGGTGGGCTCACATACAGCCGTATAATACATCAAGTTTTATGTCCACACACATAACACTCACTTAATCAGAATCCAGCAACAATCCAACTCACTTCAAACCATGAAACGATCCTGAAGCCTGGTGAATTCAGACTTTATTAAAAGAAATAAAAATTGGATCCTTGAACCTGTATCACATTAGGTCGTGAAGTGGACCCCAGAAAAGACGACCTCGCAAATGATCAAAACATCATGGAATTTCTGGAAAAAATTCTAAAACCAAAAATAGGGAAACGTGATGCAAAAAGGGGCCCAAACATGGAGAGAAAAACATGATCTTTGCAGATCAAATACATAGGTGGAGGCCACGTGAAAATAAATGAAAAGTTTGTCTTGTGCATATATAAATAAGCAGAATAATGGAATACTGAGTCAGGGAAACAGAACACAAAATACAGTAATAATATGAGGAAGATAAGAAAAGGAGTTGAATTAAAACAAACAATCCTCCTCAGAGTGCAAGAAGGCATATGATTTACCATTCATGCCAAGTCCACTCATGATTTTTTTTTGCTAGGGGCTTTACGTCGCACCGACACAGATAGGTCTTTTGCGACGATCCACTCGTGATCAGGAGCCAGCAAACATAAAGAGAAGGTACCTAAAAGTGTCCCATGAAAGAAGTAGAACTGTTCTCACAGATCCAAGGGATATAATATTGCGGCTGGCCCAAGAGTCAGTACTCACCAATGCCTTCCTCAAAGATATTGTCATAGCAAAACATAGCATCGCAGATTCCACCATCACACACAATACATTGTTAAATAATCTGCTGGTAATAGACTCGAAAAGTGCTGGAAAGAACTCAGTCAAGACACACAAGAGTTAGATTTTTCAGGTCGGGATAATAAACCGCAAGCATAAAATAATCCCAGCAGTAGAGAACGAAATATGATTAAAAATGAAGTCTCCACATTCATGTTACCATACGCCCACACACGTACAAATATAAACCATATGCCATGCACTACAAGGAGAATCCCGAGCTAGACAAAGCCCATCATAATGGCATAAGGCAAGGCAAATCAAATAAATACCTGTATAGAAAACATCTCTAGCTCAATCATAGAGCATAAATCCAAATGTAAATAAAACAAGGCGAAATTACCTTAAAAGGCTCCAATCAAAACATGCCTGTCACCATGGAAATAACCATATAGATGATTCACAACATTGAGAAAAATGAGGAATTATAATATATGGTACCTTTCCTCATGAAACCAAGAAGATAAAAAGAGAGGATACAGGGCATCGTAAATGAACCCCGTGTTTCTCCCAAGACTTGAAATGACTAAACATCAGGTATCAGTACAAAAATGGAATATTATAAACAAGGGCTCTATCTTTCCTCAAGCATTCCAGAACAGAATTCCCAGAAAAAGCTAAAAGCAGAAAAAAGTAATAAACCAAAACCTTCTAGGAGGTTGGGCTCTTGTTGCCATCTGGTGGCAGGGATGCGACATACATAAGAAACAAACGTGAATACAGCATAAGAGAGATTACCTAGAGTTGAAATTTTAAATGTGGCATTTTCTTTCAACAACCAGAGAATACATGTATTGGCTGAGAAGAAAATGCTTATCCAGGCCAAGGCACATGACGTAGAAGAGGACCAAGTCTCCCTACTGAAATGGATTGGGCCTGGTAAAGTGGATGAATGGCTGGATCCATTTCCATGGCAAGCCAGATGCAGCAAGGGAATCTGTTCAAGCTGGATGGGAGGTTGGATGAGTGTGTGGCACCAACAACGCCAGACAAATAACAATCCAGTCATAATGAGGAGGAAACCAGGTTTTACTTGCTGAGGACCACCCCGCCAGACAAGGTCCATGCAAGGAGATACGAGCGGTAAAATTCCCTGTCAGTTCAAGGCAAGCTGGAACCAGTTGGAGTGGAGGCAGACAACGGTGTGGCACCAACAACCCCTCATTCGGAACAATCTGGTCACGGTGAGAATGAAACCGAGCTCACCGACCCGGAGAAGGAAATGGACCCAGTAGCCATGAAGTATGAAAACACCGAACCAAGATATAACTTGTACCTTAGGAAGTGTTGTAAAGAAGTGAAAAATTGTTTTATGTTATAGGGGGGAGGGGGGAATAATTGATGCAAGTTAGGTTATGTGTATAATAGAAAACAATTTTCCTTATATTATAGGTTAGATTATTTATTTAGGTAAGGTAAGTAAGGGTGTATTCTGCCCGAAGGCAGGTCCAAACCTTCACAGAGGTGTGCCTGAGCCGGAGTTTACGTACGGTAGGGCGGCCAGTTCCTTTCCGCTTCTCCATTCCCTTACCCCCCACAACAGCGCGTGGCAACCCATCCACTTTTTGACCACGCCCAATGTTGCTTAACTTCAGAGATGTCACAGGATCCGGTGTTTCAACATGGCTACGGCCGTTGGCATGTATTTAGGTTTAATCATGTAATTCGTTCATGGATAATAGTTTACTTTTTTATTGTTCATAAATATATTTTGTGTGTTTAAAGTTTTTCAGGAAAATTGTGGTTAAGGTTGTATCATGTCCATCACTTATAAATAACTGTCTGTGTTCTCCAAGTGATCAGGAAAATTCCCATGTGTGTGTGTGTGTGTGTGTTAATGTAAGTGAGTATTCAAATCTTCACGTCCCAAGAATATATTGCATAATATTTAATGTGTTTCCAGATATCGTTAGCTTATTTTTCATAGTGACAAACTTGTTTTAAGACAATTCTAGAAACCGGGCAAGTTGGCCATGTGATTAGAGTCACGCAGGTGTGAGACTGCATCCGGGAGATAGTGGGTTCGAACCCCACTGTCGGCAGCCCTGAAGATGGTTTTCTGTGGTTTCCCATTTTCACACCAGCCAAGTACTGGGACTGTACCTTAATTAAGGCCATGGTTGCTTCCTTCCTTCCCACTCCTAGGCCTTTCCTATCCCATCGTCGCCATAAGACCTATCTGTGTTGGTGCGACATAAAACAAATTGTAAAAAGAAAAATAATTGTAACATTGTAAGAAAGCAGAATTATCTAGCCAGTATGTACAGTATATGAAGAGTGTTGAGAGAGTTTGGCTGTGTAGTTAAAGGAGTGCTTAAGAGTTGTGTTGTTGATAATGCTGCGGCAGATCAACTGCAGTTTACTTTCTGAGATGAGAAGTTAAGTAGAGTGATGTGTTGATAGTTTATGTGTTGCTGCTATTATACTGACACCACGACGGTGGGTTATTCGTAAACCACTGTGTATTTTGTACGCCTATGTGATCAGTTCAGTGAGCGAGTTATAAGTCCAGAAAGTCAGCGAGTTATCGTACATCAGTCACATTATTCGGATACTGCTTTGCGGATCGACTGTGTATTATTGTGTGTATATTTTGACGTGTTATCATATTGTATCTGTTTTAAGTGAAAATCTATATATATATATCTAGATATACAGGGTCTTTATTTAAGCTTGGCAAGGACTTTCTCACTCTACCTTGGCCGCCAGTGATGGCTCAGTTGCCGGCTACCGCGCATGCGTATGTACGGCCGAATACGGGTCTCAAAATCATTATCATGCACTTTATTCACCATATTTACAGTTTATGCTCAAAATCATTATCATGCATTATCATGCATTTATCATGCATTTTACTCACCATTTTTACAGTTTATGCTGAAAATGTACCCCCATTCGCTGCCAAACATAATCGGCATCTCCTAATGAACTTTTTGGTTACTCTACCAAGTTCTTCAGCACTGATGGATGCAACTGCAGAGGCTCTTATATTGTCTTTAAGTTTAGTGTGTGATGCTTGTTCCCATAAACTACTGTACATTTTTTAACATTCCCCACAAATAAAAATCACATGCCGTTAAATCTGGGCTACGAGGGGGCCACAGATTTTTACTTATGATCCTCGTACCAAGCACACTTCAGTAAGGAGATAACGACCTTTATGTCTATTTTTATTGTTTACTGAACCTATACGTTTGAATCTCTTGGCCAGTTGTTTTATTGCCCGATTGATAAGAATGGGTCTCCCCCAAAATTTCGCTTGAAACTTTTGTCTTGTCCTAGCACACGATTTTCTGCACTTAATGTAAGTATTGTGCAGATATACACATTCACGTAACAAATATTTCACATACATTACAGCACTATACATAATCACAATAAAAAACTATATAATACGATATACAGTACGCAGTAGCTTCATGGAACATCCTACTAACTCGGAGCTCAGCTCTCAGCAACTGAAGAAAGTGCCAGAAACCGGTAGCGGCCTGTCATCGGCGGCCAAGGTCGAGCGAGAAAGTCCTTGTCAAGCATACATAAAGACCCTGTATAAAAGAACATGTCCTGACTGACTCATCATCGCTGAGTCAAAACTACTGAACATAAAGAAATGAAATTTTGAGGATACATTTGTATTACAATGTAGGTGTTCTCTAAGGGAGGATTTTCAGGTATACTGTCACTAAGGGGGTGAAAAGCGGGGTGAATTTTTAAAATGAGTGTATCTATATTTCAAAAACTTAATAGTTTAAAGATGTGAAAATTGGTATTTAAAATCTTCTTTAAAAATAAGAAAACACTTTTTTTTTTTGGAAAATCCTCTTAAGGGGTGTGAAAAAAGGTGAAAATGGGGTTGAGTACCTTTCATGAGGATACTTATACATCAAAAACTGAAGATGTTACAGTCTTGAAAATTGGCATTTGAAACCACCTTTAAAAATAAAGAAAAACGTATTTTTTGTTTTTGGAATATCTTCTTAAGAGGGGGTAAACAAGAGTCAAACAAGGGGTGAATTTTTAAAATGAGTATACCTACAATATATCTAAAAAATGTACCATGTTACGATGTGAAAACTGGTATTTGGAACAAGCATAATTTGTTTTCTGAAAATCCACTTAAGGGGA
Source organism: Anabrus simplex (assembly GCF_040414725.1). NCBI lineage: Eukaryota > Metazoa > Arthropoda > Insecta > Orthoptera > Tettigoniidae > Anabrus > Anabrus simplex. Next base: position 412,245,500 of record NC_090266.1, on the reverse strand, counting down.
AGTGTTAAAGGGGGTGACATTTTAAAATGAGCAATCTGCAGTATATCTCAAAAACTTAACATATTACAGAAGTGAAAAATAGTATTTTTAATTTCTTTTAAAAATAAAGTAACATGTATTCTTTTGTTTTTGGAGAAAACACTTAAGTGGGGGGGGGGGTAAATGACTGAAAAATGTTTGAATTATTTTGATTAGGATGCTGGTATCTCCCAAACTGAAGATATTACAGGCGTGAAAATTGGTATTTTGAATCTCCTTTAAAAATAAAGGAACACATACTTTTTTTGGAGAAAACACTTAAAGGGGGTTAATATGACTGAAAAATGGGTTAATTATTTTTATTAGGATACTGGTATCTCCAAAACAGAAAATATTACAGATGTAAAAATTGGTATTTGGAATCTTCTTTAAAAATGAAGAAACACATATTTTGTGGCAGGGGATGGGGGGATGTAAAAGGAGTTGAATTATTTTTATGGGGATACAAATAATCGCTATTTGCTTTACGTCGAACCGACACAGAAAGGTCTTATGGCGACGATGGGGTAGGAAAGCCCTAGGAATGGGAAGGAAGCGGCTGTGGCCTTAATTAAGGTACAGCCCCAGCATTTGCCTGGTGTGAAAATGGGAAACCATGGAAAACCATCTTCAGGGCTACCGACAGTGGGGTTCGAACCTACTATCTCCCGATTACTCGATACTGGCCGCACTTAAGTGACTGCAGCTATCGAGCTCGGTGGGTTTACAAATAAGAAGTGGACTTAAAACAGTATACCCCTAAGGGGGTTTTGTCTGGGGGGTGAGGAATGATGACAAAAATATGCATTTATATGAAACCGTTGGAAGTATGAAGTTAAAATTTCAAATTATATCCTAGGCTTTAAATAACGGAAGGTTTGAAACAAATTTAACCACTCAGAGAGTTAAATGGGGGTTAAGATCCGAACACAAATATACTCATTTCTTCTTGCGAAATGTTTTAACGTACAAAGACAAAATTCCAATTCCAAATCCTAGGTGTGAAATAGGAAATATGTTTTAACGTTCCAACCCTAAAGTGTTGAATGAAATTATTCATCCCTCCAAAACTGTTTGATGTACAAAGTTGTAATTTTAAGAGAAGGGTCTTCTTTTATCTTCTAGGTATAAAACACCATATACTTCAAAATATTTCTCCCCTAAAATGTTTAGATGGTAGTTGAATCCTGAAAACACAATATCCATTCTTCCAAAACCATTTCAGGCATGAACATGACTTTTTTAATCGAGGGTGGTCTTCGATATCCTAGATGTTAATAAATATTTCAAAACATTCACCCCTTAAAAAAGTATTCATTCCTCCATTACTGTTCGACGTACAAAATAAAATTTCACAGGTAGGTCGTGTTTACATATTAGATGTTTAATAAAATATTTTTTAAAACATTCAAATTTTTCTGTACGGTGTTCAAGTGAGTGCTAGATTATAAAATAGATAATCATTCCCCCAAAATCGTTTGACGTACGAACTAAGGACATATTTTACAGGCTCAGCTGACAGTGGACTCTCCAAAATGTAAAACTTTGAATAATAACTTTAATTTTAAAGCTGTAGTGAAGCATGGGTGTCATACATATACATATACCTAAACTATAGTCAGTGACAGCAGTGGTATTATTATTTTTACTACTTCACTGCACCTATTTCAGTATTGAGGTACAGGCATTGCAAATGGCCAGTACCATACTAATGTTCTTGTCATCTGTCATCCGCTTTGTTCACCGATGAGGCCATAGTTTGAAGAGATGGCATCATAAACTTTCATAACATGCACACACAGGTGTGCAGTTTTAAATTCTATTGTTATGGTTGTCGCTAATCATCAACAGCACTTTGGAATGATCGTGTCATGTGGTATTATCCATGAATAAATGATTGGCCCATACATGCTACCCTGATGAGAGAATGGATTAGCACATATTACTTTCTTGAGGGACATGCTGCTTGGCAGTTCACCGTGATTTGTGTTTCATGCATGATAGAGATCCAGCCTACTTCAGTTTGCATGTATGCCAGATAGTGGACAACACATTTCCACAACAGTGGATCAGACGTCAAGTTCCAGTGCAGTGACCTACACAGTCTCCTGACCTTAATCCACTGGACTTATCAGTGGGGACACATGAAGAGTGCTGAGTGTACTACTCTGGTTAACAACATCAATGACCTGGAAAAGTGTATTAATAACAACTGTGCAGCTGTTTGACAGGACTCAGGTAAGGGGTTGCCACCTCTCAAGAATCTCTCAGTTGCCAACTCCTCCCACCCACAAGCATCCAGGAACAGAAGAAAATAAAATAAATCTGAATTTTTAAATAAAAGATTCAGTGATTCTGTTAGTATCACTCATTAAAACAATCTTAAATCATATGCTGATATAGACATAAAACATATTTGGAAGGAACAATATGATTTCACTTTAAACATACTGACATTTTAAAAAAAATGAATGTTAAGAACATGTCCTTACTTTGCGTACTTATTTGCAACTCTTTTTTCAATCATATATAATGTTTGTCTTTGCTGCCTTCAGTAACCCTTCATCATCTCTCTCTTTTAGAAAACTGAAAATCTCAATCCAACTTCCAGAAATGTTCATTCTGTTTTGCAGTTCTCTCTTCACTAAGTCCATAGACATCCGCTCTCTTTCATCTGACCGCTGATTGTTTTAGCAAAAGCATTACTGATACCAACTGAACACATGAATGGGAATGGGAATGGGAATACGAATAGGAAACTTTTTCTTTTACAGTTGGCTTTAAGTCGCACCAACACAGATAGGTCTTATGGCAACGATGAGATAGGAAAGGGCTAGGAGTGGGAAGGAAGCAGCCGTGGCCTTAATTTAGGTACAGTCCCACTATTTGCCTGGTGTGAAAATGGGAAACCATGGAAAACCATCTTCAGGACTGCCAACAGTGGGGTTCAAACCGAATGGGAAAGATCAATGGTGGTTTGGTGCTCAAATAAATATTCCCAAATCTGGTCTTCTGATTTAGTTTTGTCAAGTCCAGGGTATGCAGATGGGAAGTCACAAAACTCATTGTACCACTAGTCCTTATCCACGTTAACCCTTTGAGAGCTGGGTTTCTTAAGCACTGACATACCCTACAATTTAGAATTTTGCACACTCATAAATGAACTCCATTATAAATTATTGTAGAGGGATCAGAAAAACCAAACCAAACCCCATGGCACAACAGCCCCAAAGGACCTTGGCCTACCAAGCAACCGCTGTCCAACCCAAAGGCCTGCAGATTCTGAGGTGTCATGTGATCAACATGTCAAATCCTCTCAGATGGTATTCTCTGGGTTTTCTAGACTGGGGCCACCATCTCACAGTCAGATAGCTCCTCAGATAACACTAGCCTACAAAATAATACTTTTTCCTCGAGTAAAAGGTGATCTTACCTACCGGTAACTTAGGTGTGCAACGTTGTAATAATAATGTTATTTGCTTTACGCCCCACTAACCACTTTTACGGTTTTCAGAGATGCTGAGGTGCCAGAATTTACTCCCACAGGTAATAACCAGCCCACAGATCCAGGTAAAAATCCCTGACCTGCCCGGGAGTCGAACCCGGGGCCTCCGCGTAAGAGGCAGGCATACTACCACTACTGTAGAGACACATAAAACATTTTATTTAAAAAATGGTGAGGTCATGATTGAAAAAAGTGAAAAATCACAAAATCCTCATGATCAATAATGTTTTTGTTTGGTATTTCATAAAATATGGTGATGGAGTCAACATGCTGTTACAGTCTTTGCACTAATGGTCCTCTGGTTTTCTTTTTGGGCTGATTTTCGTCATTTTTAAGTAGGGAACTGTTTTCATTGAAATGAAAGGACTGTAGAATTGCTTTGTAATGATTACAGAGTATGAGCCGAAAAAATATAGGAGTGTGGATGAAAGGATCAGTAGACCGTTGCACCCGCTCATGCAGCGGTCAGTGCCAAGTTATCCCGGTAGCTCTTGATTTCTTCTCAGGGTATTCCATTTTCCGCTCATAAAATCTGTGATTTTATATATATAATTATTTTACGTGGTTTCGAATGAGAATTTGTCCGCTGGAATACGCGCCACAGGAGTACGGTATCTACACGCATAAGTTCGAACCAGTAACCAATAACTTCAAAAGAAACTCTTTCCGATTGTAGAACTAGTCAATTGCTTATTTCTATGAAACTTACAACTAGACGTTACCTGAACAGAAATTAAAACACAGTCACTTACTAAGAAAAAAATATAAGATTATTTATTGACTAAAATAATGTTTGATGTTAGATGAAGTGAAATCTGGGTAGTATTAATGTGTTAATATTTAATCATTGAAAGACTAGAGTCAGCGCTGGCTCAAATAAAATAAAATAATTAAATCTTAAAAGATGCTTACATTCTCTCATAACTAATGTTCAAATTCATATTAATACATGTCTCAATATTCGTAGCCATGTTCCGAAAAGTATTTCATTTTCACAAATTATATTCGAGATCACTGAGCAATCAAGGAATCAAATAAAATATACATTGTGAATACTGTCCCGTTAATTATTAAAATTATCCTCACAACATATAAGTCGTCATGCTGAGATAAAATAAGTGATCCGTTAACTTGAAAAACGTAATAAAATTACATGGGAAAGACTAAGATTGTAAACGCGAATCTGTTCATATTTTCACGTAATGATTTCCCAAATATACTCTTGTGTGAGTATTAAATCGTAAAAGTGTTCACCAACTTTCCATTCATAAATTAATCATTCATAGATCTGCACTCTGATTATTTGGTCACATATTTCGAGTACGCACAAGTAACAACTCACGGGCTAAGACAATACCCCCCTAAAGCCTACGACATATGGCTCCTAACTAACCATTATTATATTCTTCATATTTAAAATACTCGAATAGAAAACACATTGCATGAAAAGAAATAAACATCTAACTAAATTTTTCAAGTAGTTTCAAATCCACACACTCCTCTATTAATGGCTCAATGTGCTCTAGCGTTCTGCTCTATCTCAATACTTCATATGTATACGAGCTATTCAACTTATATGGATAGTATAGAATGAAATTATTGTAACGTCACCGCACCACGAAATATTATATGTATACTAAGTCATGAGTCTAGTAAACTGTACATTAAAGTACACTCTTATTCATAGTACCTGTTATTTACCAATGTCAGACATAAATATAACTGTCACGATACACTATTCTACCATAATGCTTGTCTATCTTACCTTAAAATGGTCATCTGCGCGATGTTCTCTCCTTGTCATATACTTTCAAATATGGCACAGAAACTCACCTTGTAATTCTAATATAACGTTATCTCGTCGAATAGCAATTCTTACACATCCCGTAGAACATAAACAAACCTCTATACTTTAACTATTCATCAATATACTCCAATAAATAATCACATTTCAACACTATTCCAAAGATACTTTAACATAACACTGGCTTTCATATAGCCGTATGCATATAGCGATTACTCCCAAAACTATATGCTAAATATACTAGAATTGCCTTGTAAAAATACGTAGTCAATAACCTTTATCTTAACACCAGTAGTACGAGTTCAATGCCCTCTTTCTATGAAGAAAGGAATACTTAATTTGACAATAATCATTGTATTGCGCAGGTACTTCGTGACGTAATCTATATTCAGGTAAGCGAGATTAATCGAAATTTCACTAGCAAATTAGACTCATTGCTTCTAGGTATTCACAAGTAACACTTCCACCTTTTATCCAAACTAGTTTCCACTGTAAGTATTCAAATGCGGTAACCTGTATATGTCATGTTAGCATTCTAATTCTACACTTCCATCTTATCTTAAAATCTTAGATATCTCACACTTCACTTTATATTACACACGCGTTCTTAATTACTCCAAAAATATCACCAAATATTCAGCACATGCCAAGTTAGATTGAGGGTGCAGATTACAAGAAACTACTCTACTAAAGAAATGTATGGACTTAGCTCGTCAGTTGCTACGTCTGATCTGGTTGTTGCTCCATCCTTCGGTTGCGGCTAGACCCTCAGATCGGATCTGGATCTCTGGTTGGATTGCACACTCATGGTCATCAGCTGGTCACATGGCTCGCCGGTCCACTCCTTCTCGTCCGGTCCTTTGGCTGGCCGGTGCTCATCCACGTCATCATGTCCACTGATTGGCCGGTCCAATCATCCACAGCTGGTCCTCTGGCTCGACGGTGCATATCCCCAGTTCAGTCCATCTTGTTAATTTAGCAGACAGTCATCATCTTGAATCTGTAGACCACGAAAAGAATTCCATTTGCGCAATAATTAGTCATGATATATTCCATATTTCAATTATTTATAGATATCGTCGAAGTTTTTCTTTGCTCTGAAAATTTCTCCGTAAAATAGTTATTAGATTTACTGCTACGGTAGTTACTATCCTCTCGTACGAAGTTATCAATATTGAAAAATGGTGAATTCCTATCCCTTCGATCGTAGAGTGGCTCCTCACTAATCCAAGTCAATCATATATCACCAAAAATTATATATATATATATATTTTTTGGCTCTTTTCTTAGCATACACCGGTGAATAATTTAATCGTATGCTATCGCCGATTATAAATAATCAATATTCTCCACAGTAGCCAAGAACATTCTTTAAATACGTAGCTCCGCTCGTTTCTGCGTCTTGTTTCTGCGAATGTTATTTCTTGAGTATTTTCTTAAACAATCCTTCCGCTGCTATATTTTTTTTAGAACAATTCAAAATGAGCCTCTACTGTTCTGCAGTGTCTTCGAAAATTATCCGTTCCGTGACGTACATAGCCTCCTATACGCTGCATTAATATGAAGTTCATTGCCTTAGTAGATCGCATGGGCCATACCTTCCTACGCCGCCATTTTGTAGCTGGTCTTCGAGATGCGAACGGGCACACCGTTATTCCTATACTTCTATTGTATGTTTGTGTGTGTGACCCTCAGTGTGATTCCTAAAATTCAATGCAGTATTTTCACAATTATATCAGTCCATTATTGTACTCAGCCTGACAGAAGAGTTCCCAGATAATTATTTTCAATGAGCTGTGCATGATACAAGTTTATGTGCCTCTTTGCAGATGGTGGTTGTAATTCTTGTTCACTATCCCTGTTCCTTCACCCTCGATTATGATAGGCCTATATTCAGGAAGGAGGTCATCATCAACTTCTTCATTCATATGGGAAAAATTAGAACTTACATCATTCATCAAAATGTTGAACACTTTCACACTCCAGTATCCAATACTAATTCAGCACAACTGTGTAAGGGGCAAGTTCATCAGCTAGCAGTTCATTCCCAAACACCGTAGATATTCACATACGGAAACTAAATTTACAGCTGTTCCCGTTAGGATATGAAATAGCGCAAGCTTCAGTAACGTAGCCCATTGAGTCGTAATTTATGTGGCACTTCCCGCAAGACACCATATATTGCGGTGTGACGCACGTTGGGTTCAGGTGTAGTTTATCTGCAACTTTTGAAACAGATCTCCACTGCAATCAAAGATTTCCCCGTTCTTCATTAAGCTGAAGGCAGGGAAGGATATGAAACAAATTGTTTTCAGAAAAGTCATAGCTTTCAGACAGATAACACTAGCCTGCAAAATAATACTTTTTTCCTCCAGTAAAAGGTTTAATAGGTGTGCTGGGTTAAAATCTGCTTTCTGTTTTACCTTATCACATCTGGATTTTCACAGTAGACTCACCATTTCCTTTAATATCTTTGATCATATTACACTAAATTCTGACACCCTAAAAAATCTGCAAGGAAATGATTCTCTAAATGAACATTAATAAAACTTGTGCTGATTTCAAATCAGCTTTCCATTTTTCTTATCACATAAGGATTTTTCACAGTACCCTAGTCATTTCCTTTAATATCATGATTTTGATCACATTTCACTAAATTTTGATACCCCTTAAAAATCTGTAAAAATTATTTAATGCATGACTGTAAATGACTTGCCAGCAGAGTAAACTTTTTTTGGGAGGTCTGACATGTTATAGATGATTGTAAATATTTCTAACACAATTAATTCAGTGCTGGAGTCCGGTTTTCTTATAGTAAACAAAAGTAATGTCATAAAAGTTTTTATCTAATAAAGCACACTGTAAAGGGGGCCGATGACCTTAGATGTTAGGCCCCTGTAAACAAGAAGCATCATCATCATCATCATCATCACCATCATCATGCACTCTAAAAATTGAAGAAAAACCTTGTACAACATAAAACAGACTACCCACATACCTCCACTTGAAGAAAAATTCCTTTTTTTTGCCTGGAATGAGGGTTGTGTTGACTGACATTTATAGCCGCGTTGTGTACTTTTTAGTGGGGGGGGGGGGAAGAGTATAAGAAAAAAGTAATTTGGATCGATTACAGTTACTCGAGAAATATTTTACTCAAATATGATTACAAATTACTTTTTCAACAAATATTCAGTAAAATTACAATTACTTTACAGAAAGTTAGTCTTAAGGAAATCACTGATTATTTTTGTTTGGGACTGAAATAATACAAAAGCTTGCAAGGAGCCAATATATTACTTCATTTTGTGTGTGTGTGTTATTGTCAGCATAAAGGCATTATGTGGTTATCATTACTAGGTGAGATTAAACATGATACCTTGGAACTTTCAAAATGATATCTTCCCATTATTTTTATTTTAGTTAAAGAATTTTAGTGTTTGAAATGATTTTCCATTTATTTTGAAAATAAATTAATTGGTTCATAAAATTCTCATCACTAATCCTCCACATCTTAAGGGGGAAAATACATCTTTTCATTTGTTGAAAAGATGCCCTCCAGGGGCACTTGAAGGAATATTTGTGTTTAATTTGAAGAGCATAAGTGGAATGTATTTGAAAGTATTGGAGAGGTAAGGAAGTATCTCATCCCCCAACATAATTCATTTTTTTCACATTTTTACTTTCATGTGATGTTATTCAGTACCGTCAACCGGGGTGAGATTGGTTCGTTATCTGTGTTTGTTTATGTTTCGATTGTGTTGAAACTGATATCTAAAATTGCAAAAAATTTAGAAAAATTCTGTTACCCATATGAAATAAACTAATATAGAAGTAATCTAATATTTAATAAACCAAGAATGTATCACACAATTTGAGATAAAGAGCCAGAAAAATGTGGGACAATCTCACCTGGAGATGGGGTGACTTTAGTCCATATTCTGAATACTCCTTTTACAGATGGATATTCCTCTCTGGAATAATGTCACCAGGTAAGATTGAATACAATCTATAATTAAATTACCCCCAAAAAATTAAGTTTATTGTACAAAACACAGAAAACAAAAGGGAAAATGTCAAAAAATGTCAATAAACTTAATTTTAAAAAGATAAAATGCTAAACACTTCTTTAAACACCAGCATGTAATGTCAAATGAACAAAAACTAAATATATTTGACACAGTTCAAAGTACCAGTAAGATCTTGTTAAAGTACTACACCCATTAAAATTCCACTTAAACAAAATAATTTAATTCTGGCACACTGAAGAATCCCCTTTTACCTAATAGTTTAGGAGGTGCAATTTTACTGATTACATTCTCCCATTTGTATTATAGGGAATCTTCTTTCTTAGGCCATTTCCAACTTTTAATAGACTTCTCCATACAGCTGACAGTAGGTCCTTTCTCATCATCAGTAGGTAGCTTCTGGATAATTCCTGGATACTCTTCTCTGTTGTAATGAACAATTACAAAGTCACTTTTCTTCAACTCTTTCTTCTGTTTGAATGTTCGTTAAGCTAGCACAACTCCTTCTTGGTGTTTGGATATTTTTTTTTGCCCATGTAATACAGTTACAAGAATGAAGTTTAGTCATGGATGCTCTCCTTTTCACCCCCACAGAATTCAAGTTCTACATTTTCCATTCTGCTCTTGTTTAAAAGATGTGGTAGGAAGCCTTAATCATATTTATTTAGTTGCACACATTACTTAACACACTCTATGGTACAGTCGAACCTCCCTTCTGCGGACACCGTTGGTTCCAAGGAAAAATGCCCGTTACGAGAGGTGTCCGCTAAAATAAGTTTGTGAAAATAATCGACCATTTTAACGGCAAAAAACAACCACCTTAAATATAAGCATACATATCTTTATTTTTATAATTCTAAGTCATTTTTGTGTTAGTATTTCATAGAGAGTTATTATAAGTGATTTTACATCATTTACAAGCATTACAGCTTTGTGAAGTAATTGTGAAGCTTCATCTGTGTAAATTTAGCACATGTTTTATTAACTGCGATATTTTCAAAAACGGGATAAAGTCTGTTAAATGGTTCCATAGTGTTCTCGCCGTACTCGCGGTCCAGCATGATACACAAATTCTTTATCTGTTCAAGCATTTTTAGTCCCTGCTTCATTGTCAGAACTTCTTGTTCTTCTTCCGCCTCACCGTCATCATCACTTTTCGTTCCTGATTCGGGCTCTGTAAAACGATAAAAAGTTTTGCTGTATTCAAAATGGTCCTTTTGTACGACTAATGAAGGTTGCTATGGATAGCTAGAAATGTTGTCATTAATGCTTTCACGGCCCGTACTTATAGATATGATATTGTATATTGTATAGCCCAAAAGCCTATACAATATCATGTCGATAGCTAGAAATATTTACGAAGTGCAGTGAATTAAATGAAAGCTGAAAATTTAGCTTTTGAGAATTAAAAACTGTCTATCACAAGAAGAAAATTAATGAGGAGTTAAGGTGCAAACAAACATGGACCTTACAATACGTGCAACACACAGTTACTGTGTAACTTGATAACACAGAAAGCTTACCGTAAAGTGCGTCCTGGAGTCGGGACTGCCAGTTGCCCTCGAGATCATCACAGCAAGGAATATTCTCTTCTTCGGCTTCAGTACCATACGTCAATCCACCTGTCGTTGCTAAAGTCTGAAGTTCATCATATTCATTTCGAACCTCTACCTCTGCTTGTTCTTCAACTGTAGAATTAACGATGCCGCATTTTGCAAAGTATTTCCTGATTGTGGTTTTGCTGACTGCATTCCAGGCTGCCTTTGTCCATGAAACTGCATCGCCAACATTGATCTTCTTTATCAAATCAAAAGCTGAGTCCGCTTCATCCATGTGTGCCACTAACGACTGTAAAACCCTCTTATGATAGTCTAATTTGAATGCTTGAATGATTACTTGGTCCAATGGCTGAAGAAGAGAAGTGGTATTGGGTGGAAGGAACAAGAGTTTTACATTTGAAAGCCGTATTTCTGAATGGCATGTAGCATTATCTAGCAATAAGATCACATTACGGTTTCTGACCTTCATCTTGGAATCCAAAGCTAGGAGCCAATTCTCGAATATTGCTGATGTCATCCATGCCTTTTTATTCGCATGCCATTTGACACCAAGACAATTTATGTCCATGTTTTTAAAGCACCTGGGTCTCAAGGATTTACCGATTATTAGAGGATTTTCCTTTTCACCGAGTGCGTTACAACAAAATATGATGGTGATTCTTTCTTTTGACATTTTCCCACCCTTGCAACTTTCATTTGGCAAAGTCAGTGACTTCTTCGGAATCGCCCTAAAGAACAGACCAGATTCATCAACATTCAAAATGTCTTCCAGTTTGTAACTACTCAAAATGTCTGGTAACCTATCTTTCCAATCCGCTACTTCAGTCACACACACATCACCAGGTTCTCCACACACTGTTTTGAAACTAACGTTATGACGTTTTCTAAAACAATCTAACCAACCTTTGCTAGCTACAAAATTCTCAACTTTCAGATTATTTGTGATTTCTCGAGCTTTTTCTTGTAACATTGGTCCACTCACACACAGTTTCTTCACTCGAGCACACTTGAACCACTCATATACCGCAACGTTCACTTCTGAAAAAACTGACTCCCGCTTTCTTTTCACTCCTCGATTCCTATTTTCCTCCCACTCCTTTAAAATTTCAGTTCTATTCTTCACGATAGTGTTTATTTGAGTTTTCCCGCAGTTGAATTATTCGGCAAGCTTTCTCACTGAAAGTCCCTTGTCACTTTCTATAATTACATTTCTTCATGCCTCGAGATCTAAATACGATCGTCTCTTGTTATTCATGTTTAACAGACAACTGAACTGCTTCGGTATTTCTGTCTCACTAATTAGCGCCTGTACTGTCTTTTCCTTCTCAAGTTGACTACCTTAGCTCGACCTTATCAGCGACAATCCAAGTTATGAATAGAATGATGCAAGAAGGGATGAAAATCACCAGGTAACTTGTGAGTCAACAGTCTCTGGCAGCATTTCTGGGCAATTAGAATTCTCGGAATAGGCCTATACACCACTAGGTAGAACTGCATTCTGATGTACACTCTCCCCCCTCACACTCGAAATAGTACAAGCATTCAAAAGGGATTTCCTTATGTCTGAAGAATGGTTTTAAAAGAAAGGATGACATGTGGTCCGGCGTAATAAATTGTCCTGCAACGTGTAAAGTGTCCGCTTAAGTCAAGTGGACGGGACAAATGGCGATGTCCGCTGTCCGGAGTTCGATTTGTCCGCTTAAATGAGGCCAGTTTAACACTTGTCTTATGGAAAATAAAATCGGTTCGGAGGGAAATTGTCCGTATAGGCAGGTGTCCACTGAATAAGGGTGTCCGTTAGGACAGGTTTGACTGTAGTATTAAAAACCTTAATACTCATATGAACTACCTCTTCCACTTAAAACCATTCTTTAAATAAATGATACAGCCACGTACTAATATTTATCCAACATTGGTCTTTGTCTTTAAAACTGCCTTCTTCTAGGAATGAATCCCTTCTGCCACCATACGTATCGTATGTCCTTTCTTTCTTAGGCCTATCTTTGTGAACCACTCAATGCCATTTTTCTGTCATTACTTTTAAACAATGAAAGGTTTAATACAATGAAGAATACAGTGTCTGAATGGGATTGGTATCAAGCACCCTCCAAAAAATCAGCACCTGGATTCAAAAGACAATAGATAATGCTGTTATTTGTTTAATGTCCCTTGAATTTTTTGTGAGGGAAGCCATGCTTCTCAGTGTCAATGCTGTTTATGTAACTCTAAAGCTTTTCAGTCTGTCAAAAACATTAATTATAACACTCTGCCATATCTGTAAAAAATATGTACACTATTATACAAAGTATGACATGTTTTATTTTACAAGAACATCCTTAGATTCTACCAAATCACTTAAAATCATGCATATCTTTGTACAATTTTGTTTACATTGCATAAACTTGTCCATGATTGTGAATTGGTGAAGTTACGAACAAGTGAGACAGATTATGATTGTGGTAGTCCTCTACTGTCACCTTAGTAACTTTGAGATAGTTTTCTGTACTTATCTAAGCTCTAGTGACTGTGTTTGGACTCCTTAATTGTTATAGATTTCAATAGATATAGGTTGTTGGAATTTTAGAATTTTTTGTGTAGAAAGTCTTCAATGCACTGGAGGCCAGTGACACAGAGTTGTCACCATGAAACATTCTTGTCACCTACCTCAATCAGGATTGAACCCACTGTCTTTGGAACAGGATAATGGCTAATGTGATTTGCAGTCAGCAAGGACAAGAGAGACACAATCCTTTTGTATTTATAACACAAAATTACTCCCATTTTTAAGAATGACAACTTAAAAAAATATAAACTTTAAGGTGTTCAAGCTCTTGAGGCACTTTCAAGTGTGAAATTACCAGTGTTCTTTCCCAGTGCGGCAGAGGGCTCATCAGTTTGATTGCCACTCCTTTCCAAAACTCTGGTGGCTAGTGCACCATCAAGAACACTACTGAAAGCCGCCTTTGTAGGACAATTCAGTAATTGAGCACTAGGGGATATACCTATCTCCACTCACACAAATCCCTGCCTTTGGCTTTTACATCAAAATTTAAGTTCCTGGAAGGAAACTATAATCAAATTTCTTTCGCACCTGCTAGCCTTCTTACTAGAGCATTTATAATCAAATTGCATCACCTGTAAGTATTAAAGTATTCAAATTCCTTAGGCTTTTTCAATTGTGAAATTACCAGGAGTCTGCCCCATTGTGGCAGTGTACTTGTCAGTTGGATTGTCAAATCTTTCCAAAATGCTGGTGGCTAATGCACAGTTCAGGCACCACAGCAAATCTCCTCTGCAGGATAATGTGCTGACATAGCACTAGGGAAGGTATATATCTCCACCTGTAAAAGGGCCTTCCTTTGGCTTTTACATATAAAAAATTAGTTCCTAGAAGTAGAACATATTTAAATTTCATTGTTTACGAATAACACATTTAAGCTCCTTAGACTTTTTCAATTGTGAAATTACCAGTATTTCAGCCCAATTTGGCAGTAGACTTGTCACTTGGATTGCCACATCTTTCCAAGGTGCTGGCAACTAGTGTGCCTTTGAGATATCACTGGTAGGACAATCCAGAGACAGCATTATATTTTAAAACAGTTTTAAGGTATGCTGAGCATTGCAGTCTTAATGGATGCTTTGCAACTGCCAGCCAAATGTATTATGCACCTTGATTTATTATAAATATGTTTTTATTTGTCAGTTTGTACCAGTTTTGTAAATATTTGACCCTGTGCATTTAATTTGTAAATTTAATGATGGACTTTTTTTATTAAAATCTTTCCAGTTAGCATTTGGCTTTTTTGTATTCCTGGTGTTGCTTCTTATGGAGGGATTGACTGCAAAATGCAGAGCTCATCTAGTACCAGTCCACAGCACTCTTGGCCTCATAGCATTCATAATGGCAGTAAGCACCTGCATCCAAGGAATCAATGAAAAATGTATTGAGAATTTTGCGTAAGTATAGCTCAACTACACTTTCCATAAGAAGCCTGGAATTACCTATGTTCGGAAAAAAAAAAATCTTGAATCTTTTAGTATGCAGTATGGTGATTAGAACTGCCATTCATTTATGATTCATGAGATATTTCTGATCTAAGTATAATATAAGTATATTCAGTGTAGAAACAAGAATCTATGTATGGCTCATTTAATCTGAACTCGAACAATTTATAATAGTATGTTGTTTTCATTGATTTGCTGCTCTGAACTTTATGTACAGTAAGCTTGTTACACTCAGCCTAATGGTAGGGAGCAGTCCAACAATGAATCGAGTTTAGGTAATTCAATTTAGTACTTAAAATTATAAATACAACATTATATATATATATATATTTTTTTGCTAGGCGCTTTACGTCGCACCGACACAGATAGTTCTTATGGCAACGATGGGATAGGAAAGGCCTAGGAGTTGGAAGGAAGCGGCCGTGGCCTTAATTAAGGTACAGCCCCAGCATTTGCCTGGTGTGAAAATGGGAAACCATGGAAAACCATATTCAGGGCTGCCGGTAGTGGGATTCAAACCTACTATCTCCCGGATGCAAGCTCACAGCCAAATTTGAAACTCATGTTAAACAAGAGTCCTGTTACATATTTTAAAACTAGCCCTATTATAACACATTCACTCATTGTCACTCACGCTGCCCGATGAGAACGTTTAGGTCCCTAGGAGTGATCAGAGTGGTTTTCTTGCCGTCTGGTGTAATTACAGCCACATGTCCATCCTGTGTATACGCATTCCGCAGTCCAAATGCGTCGCGTGCCTTATTCAAAATCCCTTTTCTTGTTGCCGTGAGGGATTCCGTGACCATGATATTTGTGCCCTTCAGTAGTTGCTTCACCCGCCAGACTTGGTCCCGCTGATGGTAATGCAGAAACTTCACAATTATTAGCCTGTTCCCAGTGGTCACTAAGTTGGCAGTCGTCTTGCGCTGGCCACCCAATCTATGACATCTATCGATACACTCCATGCCAATATCTACCTTAAGTCTGTTCTTAATGACGTCTATGACAGCCCATAGGTGTCCTCCTCAGGTGATTCCTTAACCCCATGTATCAGTAGGCAATTTCGCCTACTGTACTGGGCTGCTTCATCAGCCATCTCCTCTTGTTTATCCATCCTTTGATGGATCTCCACAATGGCCTGCTTCATGTCAGCTATCTCAGCACCCATGGAATCTCGGAAGTTCTTAAAGTCGGGGCTTAGGCTGGTGAGCAGCTCCTGGGGGTTGGCGGCACTGCTGTCTGCAGTGCGGTCGGAAGCCGTCATGGCTTCCTCCAAGCGAGCTTGAAATTCAGCCATGCGGTTCTCGTACTCTGACAACCTCTTCTCGACGTCCTTGACAGTCATTTTGACCGCTTTAAATCAAAATGTGCACTTAGTGATGACGGTTGAACACACACAAGGAATCCCAGCTGCTAGTTATCTTGATAATTAGGCAGGTAAGTGCAGAGCAAGTTTACATGTGACTGGCCATTGTCACCATCTTGCAGTGAGTTCCTGGTAGACATGATGCCAGAGGTCTAAATCTGGTGCCAATACAGAAAATATGCTTTCTTTCAGTCTTTTACTTTCCGGACTATATATATATATATACTTCCATATTGCAGATATAACCTGTAGTGGCCTCACATATCATTTGCACCAGTACACCATATTTTACCATCTTCCCAGGATTATAGGTTCTAAACCTTAGATGGCCTCTCCACGGAACTATGGCTTTATCAGGTGATATCTCCCGGGAGGGTTTTTATAAGGTCTGAAATCAATCCAGGAAATGTTGGAGAGCAGGTTTGACATTAAGAAGCCTGTCTCCTGGATCATCCTGCACTGAATTGTCAGAAAAGTACCATGCATATTTTATTTATCCCTCGCAGCTGTGACTCATCAGCTGTCAGAAAATGAGAGTCTCAGTCAAAGGATCTATGCTCCAGTAATCCCTTCAACTCTCGTTCCTTAGATATCTCATCAAAATTATGATAGCCAAAATCCACTTCATTGTATTAACTGAAATATCAGTCCATTTTAGTGTCATAAGGGATGCAAATAACCTCAGCCTTTGTAGGTGGGGTTAACTTCCAATAAGTAACCAGGTGAACCTGACCCCTACACAGCGTGTCCCCAGGTGGTGGGTAGGGGGACCCTACAGTACGTAGGGCTAGTTGAAATACCCAATACAACCTGCGGACCAACAGGTAGACCAATTCTTGGGGGCTTTAAAATATTGGGACACCCTCTCTCCAGGGGTCATAAATATGGAGGGCCCTTGCCCTGGGTTATGGGTGAAGACCTCAATGGCATCTACGGCGGAGAAGATGGACTTCAGTATGGTGGAGATGGGGAAGGGGCAAACCCGTAGTGTCTGTACTCCAGAGGAGTGGCTACACAAGCCGTCTGACTCCATGTTAAGGGCGGCCTAATTTGAACCCGGCAGAAGGTAATAAAATGCCTTTGGGAGTGGCGAACCCATCGTACAAACAGCCTATAAAATGAGTACGAGTGAATCAAGGCCTCAGAAATGCTAGGGCGTCACCCTGAAGTGACACGCATTTCCCGGTGCTCTGGGGTAACTGTGAGAAGTAGGCTACCAGACATCACAAGAAACGGTATCATCAATGTCGTGGCTTTGATTGGCAAGGTAGAAGAACTGGTAGAGTATATGGAGAAGAAAGACATAGCAATGATGAGAATAAGTGAGACAAAATGGAAGGGGAAAGGTCAAAAAGAATTGAAGAAAGAGTATAGATTATAATGGAGTGGAGGAAAGATGGTAACAAATGCTGTTGGTGTTACATTGAGAGAAGATCTAGTGCAATATGTGGACAGAATTGACCAGATCAGTGACAGTATAATTAAAGTTAGACTTGGACTTGAGAGTGGAATCAAGGACTTTATACAGGTTTATGGACCCCCATCAAGGAATGCAGATGAATGTTTAGAAGAGGTTCTAGAAGAACTGGAAAGTTGTATTGAAGACAAAGAGGTTATAATGATGGGAGACATGAATGCACATGTTGGAACAGACAGAGAGGGAAAAGAAGAGATAATTGGCCCCTATAGTTATGGAAACCATGATGAAGAAGGAGATGTGGTAATAGATTTTTGTAGAAGGAATGGATTAATTGTCGGCAATACCTGGTTTAGAAAAAAGAACTCTCAAAAAATAACTAGATATGGTTGGGGAGATAGAAAGACAAACACAATGATTGATCTTATTCTGGTGGAGAAGGAGAAATGTAGACAACTGGAAGATGTGACAGCAATGCCAAGAGCAGATTTCGAAGGAAACCATAAAGTGGTTGATAAAATAACAAAATTTAAAAAAAAAAAAAAAGGGAAAGAAAAATAAAGGGATGGAAGTTAAAAGAAAAATAAATAAGAGAAATGTTTCAAGAGGGTCTGAAGAAAAATATTCCCAAAGATGACTTGAACAGTGTGGAAGAGGAATGGACATGTTTCAGAAATGGATTTGTGAAGTGTGCAGTAAACACCCGTGGAAGACTATTAGGGAGGAAAAAGGAAAAGGAGACTCCTTGGTGGAACAGCAGGGTAAAGGAAGCAGTTAAAGAGAAACAAATGGCTTGGAGGAAGTGGATAGCCAGCAATAGTACAGAGAATAGGCAGAAATATAAAGAAGCCAAAAAGGTATGTAAGAAAATAGTACAAGATGAGAAACGGAAGAGCTGGGAAAGTTCCACAGAAACTTTACAGGAGGGTATAAAGGGAAGTATGAAGGTTTTGTATGGTTTGATGAATAGTTTTCAAAATAGGTAAGATAAAAAATTTGTAAAAACTGAAATAGGGCAGATATTGATCAAAGAGGTGACACACTAAAAAGATGGGAAGAATACTTCTCAGAATTGCTAAACATTAAATACAGTGAACAGGTGGATGAGAAGGAGCAAGAAGAAACAATGGGGAAAGAAGAAGAGCAAGAAAAGGAGATATCGATGTTAGAAATAGAGGAAGCCATACAAAAGGTGAAGAGAGGTAAAGCAGCAGGAAATGATAAAAGCAGTAGGACCAATAGGCCTACAGTGGCTGTATAGATTATTTAGAAAAATCTGGAGGAAGAAAGAGATCCCAGATGAGTGGGGAAAGGGTTTAATTATCCCGATATTATCCCGATATCCTGATATTTAAGAAAGGAATGCAATAACTACAGAGGGATCAACCTTATTGCCCACATAGTTATTTGAGAGAGTATTGGAAGGAAGACTGGGGAGGAAGCTAGAAGGAGAAATGGAAGAGGAACAGTATGGTTTGAGGAAAGACAGGTCAATGTTTGACCTGATATTTACATCTATATATACAAAATAACATGTCCTGACTGACTGACTGACTGACTGACTGACTGACTGACTGACTGACTGACTGACTGACTGACTGACTGACTGACTGACTCATCATCGTCGAGCCAAAACTACTGGACATAAAGAAAGGAAATTTTTAGGGATACATTTGTATTAGGGTGTAGGTGCTCACTAAGGGAGTATTTATTTATATTCCGTCACTAATATGAGGATATCTATATCTCAGAAACTTAAAAGTTATAGACATTAAAATTGGTATTAGGAATCTCCTTTAAGAATAAAGAAACACGTATTTTTTTGTTTTTGGAAAATCCCATTAAGAGGGGGTGAAAAGTGAGGAAAAGGGGTTGAACACCTTTTATGAGGAGACTTATATCTCAAAATCTGAAGATGTTACAGACATGAAAATTGGTGTTTAGGATCTCATTCGAAAATAAAGAAACATGTATTTTTGTGTTTTTGGATAATCTGAGGAATAGGGGGTGAACAAAAATTGAAAAAGAGGGTGAATAAAAAAAAAGACTATATCTGCAAATTATCTTAGATACGTAACATATCACAGATTTCAAAACTGGTATTTGGAATTTCCTGTAAAAGTAAAGAAACACAATTTTTTTCTGGAAATACAGTTAAGGGGAACTGGAAAAGGGGGTTAATTTTTAAAATTAGAATATCTACAGTATATTTCAAAAACAGAACATGTTGCAGACGTGAAAATTGGTATTTGGAATCTCCTTTCAAAATAAGGAAACGCGTATTCTTTTGTTTTCAGAAAAAACCTTAATGGGTGGGGGTGGGGGATGTGGAAGGATTGAAAAATTAGTTGAATTATTTGTATGAGAATATATATATATACCAAAAGTTTTTAAAATGTTACAAACATTAAAACTGGTATCTCTTTTAAAAATAAAGAAACTTTTTTGGGTGGGGGAAACCAACCTTACGGGCAGTGGGTGGAGTGAAAAAGGAGTTGAATCCTTTTCACAAGGATACTTCTATCTCAAAAACTGAAGATGTTAAAGACATGAAAATTTGTATTTGGAATTTTCTTTCAAAGTAAAGAAACACGTCATATTTTTTCTTTGGAAAATCCACTTAAGGGGTGAATTAATTGAAAAATTAGTTGAATTCTTTCTATACGGATACTTATATCTCAAAAACTAAAGATGTTACAGACGTGAAAATTAGTATTTGGAATGTCCTTTAAAAATAAAGGAACATGCATTTTTGGGGGGAAATGAACTTGGGGGTGGGGGCAGTGGAAAAGGAGTTTAATTCCTTTTTATGAGGATACATATATCTCAAAACTGAAGATGTTACAGTAGTGATAATTGGCATTTGGAAGCTCCTTTTTAAATAAAGAAGCAAGTATTTTTTGTTTTCAGAAAATTCACTTAAGTGGGGAGGGTGAGAGGAAGTGAAAAATTTAATTATTTTAATAGATTAAGGTTACACATGTGAAAATTTGTATTTTGGAATCTCCTTTAAAAATAAAGGAACACATGTTTCTGGGGTGGGGGAATCAACTTAATGGGCTGAGGTGGAAAAGGAGTTGAATTTTTTTATAAGGATACTTATATCTCAGAAACTGAAGATGTTAGAGGCATGAACATTTGTATTTTGAATGTTCTTTTAAAGCAAAGAAACACGTGTTCTTTTGTCTTTGGAAAATCCACTTAAGGGGGGTGAATGAATTGAAAAATTGATTTCTTTGTACAAGGATACTTATATCTCAAAAACAAAAACATGTTAAAGACGTGAAAATTGGTATTTGGTATCTCCTTTAAAAATAAAGGAACACACACTTTTGGGAAGGGGACAATCAAATTAACGGTTAGGAAGTGTGGGGGTGAAAAGGGAGTTGAATTTCTTTTATGAGGATACTTATATCTCAAAACTGAAGATGTTACAGATGTGAAAATTAGTATTTGGAATCTCCTTTAAAATTAAAGAAACACCCATTTGTTTTTTCAGAAAATTGACGTAAGGGGCGTGGTGTGGAAATAAGTAAATAAGGAGTTGAAATATGTTTATGAGGATGCTTTATCTTAAAAACTGAAGCCTTTACAGGTGCAAAAGTTGATAGTTTGAATTTCCTTTCAAACTTAAGATACACATATTTTTTGTTTTCGTAAAGTCCACTTAAGGCAGGAGAGGGGTGGAAGGAAGTGGTATATTAATAAAATATGTAATATATTTCATGAAGTATTGAGCAGTAGGATTTATTTCAATGCACTACCACAAGGATACAGCAAAGGATTAAAACGATTAGTAGAAATGTTTTGAATATAACTTCATATAAACTCAATTTTAAAATGTATACATGTGTACACTTTTGTACATATATGCATTTCCACTGCGCTGAATACTTTTTGAATAAGTGAATTGGCATTTCATTGCTAGAAACAAAATACAAATTAATAATTGAATAACACCATTCTTTCTTGAAAATTGCAAGTATCTTATATCACCTGGGACCAGTCCATAAGACGTACGCAGATGTTGAACAAGTTGTATCTTGTTATCACCTGGGTGACTGTTGCGTTCCAAAGAGAAGTTTATTTGAATTAATTGATTTCTTCATATGAGGATACTTATATCTCAAAAACTAAACATGTTAAAGTGTGAAAATTGGTATTTGGAATATCCTTTAAAAATAAAAAACACACACTTTTGGGGAGGGAGGAAACAACTTTACAAGTAGGAACGGGGGGTGAAAATGGAGTTTGAATTACTTTAATGAGTATAGTTAAATCACAAAATCTGAAGATGTTACAGATGTGAAAATTAGTATTTGGATTTTCCTTTAAAAATGAAGAAATACGCATTTGTTTCTTTTAGAAATATCAATGTAAAGGGTGTGGGTTTGAAAATAAGTGAATAAGGAGTTGAAGTATGTTTATAAGGATAGTTTATCTTAAAAACTGAAGCTGTTACAGACGTGGAAGTTGGTATTTTGATTTCCTTTCAAAATAAAGAAACACACATTTTTTGTTTTCTGAAAGCCCACTTAATGTGGGAGAGGGTGGAAAGAAGTGAAGAAGAAGGACATTTATCTCAAAAACTGAAGGTGTTACAGACGTGCAGACATGAAAATTGGTATTTGGAATCTCCATAAAAAATAATGAAACACAGATTTTTTTGTTTTTGGAAAATCCATTTAAGGGGCTGAAAAGAATCAGAAAATTGGTTGAATTTTTTAAAATGAGTACCGGTATATCTATATTATATGTCAAAAACTTAACATGTTAGAGACAAGAAACTTGGTATTTGGAAAGTCCTTTAAAAATACAGGAACCTGTACCTTTTTGTTTTTGGAGAAGGCTCTTAACAGGGGCTGAAGAGAAGTGAAAAGTAGTTGAATTATTTTTTATGAGGATACTTATATCTTAAAAATGAAAGATGTTACAGGCATGAAAATTTGTATTTGGAATCTCCTTTAAAAATAAAGAAACATGTATTTTTGTTTTTGGAAAATACACTTAGATGGGGGTGAGTGTGGGGGAAGGACTGATCAAAGGGTTGAATTCTTTTTATGGGGATATTTATGTGTATCTCAAAAACTGAAGGTGCTATAGATGTGGGAATAGGTGTTTGGAATCTTCTTTAAAAATAAATAAACATGTATTTATTTTTTCGACTTAAGACATGACTGTTTCTCACATGTACAGTTCTAAGTTGCATTGTCGTATTAGCCCCAAAAGGTAATACCAAAAACATGGTTTACAAAGAATTTCTGGGGTAAATGAATCTCAATTTTTGGGTGAGATTTTATGCTTTAGGAATTTTCAGATAATGTCTTAGTACAATGCCGAGGAATGATTACTTTGATCAAATTACAAACTCCACATGAGCGAAGCTGCGGGTAATTGCTAGTTCACGTATAAAACTTGTCATTCTGTTAGCAAGTAAGTATTTTCCTTTTCAGGTAATGCTGTTACTGTTTTCCTTTTCAGGTATTTTCTAGTACTGGTATTTATTACTTTTTCAATAGCATTGACAGACTGAAAAACTTAGGTGTCATATTATAATTTAAACATCTGAGAGGAGTTAATTGTACTGATTCAAATGATAGGTACTATGAAATTTAGTGGTTTTCTCACAGTAAAAAAACTTCAAATACTGTTGCAAAGTAACTCATACTGTCCAAATATACACTATGTGATCAAAAGTATCCGGACACCCCCAAAAACATACGTTTTTCATCTTAGGTGCATTGTGCTGCCACCTACTGCCAGGTACTCCATAGCAGCGACCTCAGTAGTCATTAGACATCATGAGAGAGCAGAATGGGGTGCTCCGCAGAACTCACGGATGTGGTCAGGTGATTGGGTGTCACTTGTCTCAGAAGTCTGTACGCGAGATTTCCACAGTTCTAAACATCCCTTGATCCACAGTTTCCGATGTGATAGTGAAGTGGAAACATTAAGGGACATGTACAGCACGAAAGCGTACAGGCTGACCACATCTGTTGACTGACAGAGACCACCGACAGTTGAAGAGGGTCGTAAAGTGTAATGGGCAGGCGTCTATTCAGACCATCACACAGGAATTCAATTCCAAACTGCATCAGGATCCACTCCAAGTACTATAACAGTTCAGCGGGAGGTGAGACAACTCGGATTTCATGGTTGAGTGGCTGCCCATAAGCCACACATCACGCAGGTTGATGCCAAACGATGCATCGCTTGGTGTAAGCATTGGACGATTGAACAGTGGAAAAACATTGTGTGGAGTGACGAATCACAGTACACAATGTTGCAATTAAATGGCAGGGTGTGGGTATGGCGAACGCCCGGTGAACGTCATCTGCCAGCGTGTGTAGTGCCAACAGTAAAATTCAGAGGCGGAGGTGTTATGGTGTGGTCGTGCTTTTCATGGAGGGGGCTTGCACCCCTTGTTGTTTTGCATGGCACTATCACAGCACAGGCCTACATTGATGTCTTAAGCACCTTCTTGCTTCCCACTGTTGAAGAGCACTTTGGGGATGGCGACTGCATCTTTTAACATGATCAAGCACCTTTTCATAATGCACGACCTGTGGCAGAGTGGTTACATGACAATAACATCCTTGTCATGGACTGGCCTGCACAGAGTCCCGACCTGAATCCTATAAAACACTTTTGGGATGTTTTGGAACATCGACTTCGTGCCAGGCCTCACCGAACGACATCGCTACCTCTCCTCAGTGCAGTGCTCCGTGAAGAATGGGCTACCATTCCCCAATCAACCATCCAGCACCTGATTGAACGTATGCCTGCGAGAGTGGAAGCTCTCATCAAGGCTAAGGGTGGGCCAACACCATATTGAATTCCAGCATTACCAATGGAGGGCACCACAAACTTGTACATCATGTTCAGCCAGGTGTCCAGATCCTTTTGATCACATAGTGTATATGTAAGCCTTCTTTGATTACTTAATACAACTACAAGTTGGGTCAAAAGATTGAGGTTACATACATGCTACAAACTGATTATATTGCATTTTCTGTAGTTTAATTCTAGCCGGCCCCGTGGTGTAGGGGTAGCGTGCCTGCCTCTCGCCCAGAGACCCCGGGTTCGATTCCCAGCCAGGTCAGGGATTTTTCTCTCGACCTGAGGGCTGGTTTGAGGTCCACTCAGCCTACGTGATTAGAATTGAGGAGCTATCTGATGGTGAGATGGCGGCCCCGGTCTTGAAAGCCCAGAATAACGGCCGAGAGGAGGCGTCGTGCTGACCACGTGGCCCCTCATAATCTGCAGGCCTTTGGACTGAGCAGCAGTTGCTGGGCAGGCTAAAGCTCTTTCAAGGGCGTTAAGTGCTGTGGTTCTTTTTTGGCAGTTTAATTCTGCTTTAAGTGACTATAAAATAATGTTTAAGTAGGTAGTGGTAGTGGTGGTAATTATTGTTTAGAAAGGAGGAAATATTTAACTAAGGGGGCCGACCGGCTGAGGGGGCAAAGGCCCAATAAGTTAACCTGGAAGGATATGGGTTTAATTCCCCTTCAGGAAGTCAAAAATTTAAGACACAAGTTTTCCACTTCCAGAGGCGCCCTGAGGTTCATCCAGCCTTGCCCAGAACTTAAATTAAAGGTGCACTTTTTCAACTATGTGCACAAAGAAATTCCTCAAATTATACCTGGTTTTGGTAAATAAGAGATATTTTGAACTTTCACATCAAAATATACTCTGAAAATTCATATTTTTGTAATGCTATGTGATACTTTTAACAAATAATGATTATTCTTTGTTCCAGTTGGCGTTATCCTGAATGGCCTCCAGAGGCAGCACTTATGAACATACTAGGATTGCTTCTTGTTGCTGCCGGGTTGGTTATGAGCTATCTTCTCCTACGAACAGACTTCAGATATTGTGGACGTATCCAGATTATGTTCAAACAAAATCCTTTAGAAATATTTGTGCAGTATGTGCGGGTCTGATAGAAAGTTCGAGTGAAGATGTTAAATACCATAGCCGGGTAAGGATGAGTAAATGTGGCTTTGAATGAATTTGGCTGTTTTTTATCTTCAGATATAGCTTTCTCTGTAAGTAGTCCATACTGATAAATACCTATTTTGAGATGTAGATGTTAGCTGTGAAAGAAATACGGTACTGAAGCTTGAATTGTTTTCTCATAAACTGCTGCTGCATGGAATTGGAATGTGACATCTAAGGACAAAAGACCAATACATAGTAATTGTTCATGGTGTTATGTTCTCAAGAAATATGGTAAATAGCATTGGCGAGAGTTTGAAATACTAATAGCGTGCAATCACCATTTTATTGTCAAATATTCTGTCAAATATTCCTCTTATGTGCGTGATGGTTGGAATAAAAAAGGCGTCCAACATTTGAACAATGAGAAAGGTTGCCACTCAGATGAATGTGGAGTAAGCTACATAGCACAGTAGTACCTCATCACTATCACTATCATCATGTACAATGCATACACGACCATTTACAAACAATTTAGTAAGGGTATAAGAAGGCATATTATTTCAGAAAAATATCTTTCTTAACATATAGAGATAGAGTTGTTCCCAAATGAGAATAACATTCAACTCTCTGCATACCACTGGGACACTCAGAGCAGGAATTCCAGTAACACTATTAGTTGCTGGTTTGTACTCCTACAATAAATGGTACATTTTGTTTTGAAACATGACGTGATGGAAATGTTCTCGAATGTTCCATAATGGCTCATTGGTGTATCTGTAATGAAAGATAAAAATTATATGTTTATGGTTTTGATTGTATTTCTGTATAACATCTTATTGGAAGAATTGTCACTTACTTTCCTTTCTGCTGCGTAATTGTTTGGTGTTACTCCTAGCCTCTTGAGAACTACTTGTTGTCCTGTTTGCACTTCTTGTGTTGTATGAGTGAGTGTGGATGAGTTTATGTTTTGGCGGGGAGGGGGAAGGGGAAGTTAAGGTAGGCGGTGTACTGATAGCTGCAGTAGACTGTGGAGGGGATAGTCTAGGAGAAGTGAGGGGAGGAGTTGAGTTTATTTGTGTCAATATGCCATTAACTTTTATTGGATTAAAATGTTTATAGAATTTATTTATATCTGATTTGAGTATTTGTATTAGTTCCGGTAATTGTAATAAGATGGGATTCTTTATTTCTATTTCGTCATTTAGGTTTTTATTTTTATTGTATTGTTGATCTAAATGAATGTATATGTTTTCCAATTCCATCATTTCTTTTCCTTTTTCTACTCTTCTTAAGATTTTTAAATCCCTTTCAATAGTTGTAAAACTGTGTCCAGTTTCTTGCATGTGTGTATTCATTGCAGAATGTTTCCTATGTTTGGCTGCATTTACATGTTCGAGATATCTTCTTATAAAGCTTCGGCCAGTCTGGCCAATGTATGAAAAATTGCACCCTGCGCACGTGAGCCTATATATTCCAGATCCTTGATATTGATTACTATTTATATTAACTTTATTGTGGTTGAAGAAAATGTTTCAGTTCGTGTTTTGGGTCTTGAAGGCAATGTTAATATTTTGTTTTTTGATGGTATTAGTGATTTGGTATATAGTAAATATAGTAAATGTGAAAGTTGCAAATTTGGATTTTTTATTTTTATCTGGTACAAGATTAGTGGCCAATTTTATTTTCACCTTATTAATGATTTTGTTAATCATTTCTATTTTGTAACCGTTATTGAGTGCTAGATCTTTTATAAAATCAAGTTCTTTCTTTAAATTCTTGTTTGTTAGTGGAATTTTTAGGGCTCTGTACACCAAACTCAAAAATGCTGCCTGTTTGTGAGAGCTGGGGTGGAGTGACTCGTTTTTGATCATTACTGGAGTAAACATTGGTTTTCTATAAATCTGGAAGTCAAATTTGTTTCCTACTCTCTTTACATTTATATCTAGGAAACTTAATGAATTGTTCCTTTCATCTTCCTTACTGAATTTTATATTACTGTCTAATTTATTTTAAAAATCCAAAATATTATCTCTATTGTTCAGTTTACTGTCTATTATGACAAACGTGTCATCTACGTATCTCAGCCAAAGGTTTAGTCCATCTATGTTATTTAAAATTTTAACATGTTCTAAATGATCCATATAAATGTTAGCTAGTATACCTGATGCAGGGTCACCCATTCCTAAGTACATTTGCTGATATATCTTTTGATTAAATGTGAAGTAATTATTATTTAAAGTAAAGGAACTGTTGCCGAGAAGTGTGGAGTAGGAGAAAGGGAAGAGGTAAGAAAGGGAAATGTGGAGTAGTGGATAGGAAAAGACAGGTGGAACAGGGTAATGGGATGGAGAAATGGGAGGAGGAAGTAGCTTCTGCAGCTGTCAGGAAGGATAGGACTGACCATGAGGGGAGGGGATCAAATGAGGTGGGTAGGGTTGAGGCTCTGGTCATGGGGGTTTCCATCGTTAGACATGTCGGGAAAGTGTGTGGAGGAAAGGGTACCAGGGCAGAGTGTTATCTAGGAATTAGGTTAAGGCAGATGTTGAGGAAAGTAGAAGAGAAGGAGGAGGGAAAGGAGAAGGTGGTAGTGTTTCACGTTGGTACTAACAATGTAAGAAAAGCAGGTATAAGTACCAACATAGTTGGGGATGTGTGGGACCTGGTAAATGCAGCACAGGTGAAGTTTAAGGAAGCAGAGATTGTTATCAGTGGAATACTGTGTAGAAATGATACTGACTGGAAGGTGATTGAAGATTTAAATGAGACTATGGAGTGGGTATGTGGGAAACTGGGAGCAAGATTTCTAGATCCTAATGGGGGGTAGGAGATAGGGATCTGCGCTCAGATGGGCTTCACTTAAGCCGCAGTGGTACATATAAGTTAGGAAATTTGTTTAGAAGTGTTATAGGGAGATACATTCAGGGAAACAGGGCGGTCTATGGAGCGGTGTTAAGGCAACAGGGAGCTGGAAATCAAGTAGGGATGACATAAAAATGTTAGTGCTCAACTGTAGAAGTATTGTAAAGAAAGGAATAGAATTAAGTAATTTAATAGATATGTACTTACCAGATATTGTAATAGGAGCTGAATCATGGCTGAGAAATGATATAATGGATGCAGAAATTTTCTCGTGGAACTGGAGGGTGTATTGTAGAGATAGGATAGGAATGGTAGGAGGGGGAGTATTCATTCTGGTGAAAGAAGAATTTGTAAGATACGAAAAAGTGAAAGATGATAAACACGAAATTCTAGGGGTAAGGCTCATCTCTAAAGATAATAGGCAACTTGATGTCTTTGGAGTGTACAGACCAGGAAAGGGTAGCGCAGATGCTGATTCAGAATTATTCCTCAGTTTATGCATTGATGGGGTGAAAGTTCCCTTTGGGGATCATTGTAAATACCTATGTATTAATATAAGGAAAGATCTTCATTGGGTAATCAAATGAATATGATTGTAAATAAAGGGTACAGATCTCTGCACATGGTTACGAGGGTATTTAGGGGTTGTAGTAAGGATGTAAAGGAGAGAGCATATTTGTCTCAGGTGAGACCCCAACTAGAGTATGGTTCCAGTGTATGGGACCCTCACCAGGATTACTTGATTCAGGACCTGAAAAAAAATCCTAAGAAAAGCAGCTCGATTCGTTCTGGGCGAGTTCCAACAAAAGAGTAGCGTTACAAAAATGTTGCGAAGTTTGAGCTGGGAAGACTTGGGAGAAAGAAGACGAGCTGCTCGACTAAGTGGTATGTTCTGAGCTGTCAGTGCAGAGATTGCATGGGAGGACATCAGTAGACGAATAAGTTTGAGTGGTGTCTATAAAAGTAGGAAAGATGAAAATGAAATGGCGTATGGCTTTTAGTGCCGGGAGTGTCCGAGGAGAAGTTTGGCTCGCCAGGTGCAGGTCTTTTGATTTGACACCTGTAGGTGACCTGCGCGTCGTGATGAGGAAAGATCACAATATGAAGATAAAGTTGGAATTCCAGAGGACAAATTGGGGCAAATATTCATTTATAGGAAGGGGAGTTAGGGATTGGAATAACTTACTAAGGGAGATGTTCGATAAGTTTCCAATTTCTTTGTAATCATTTAAGAAAAGGCTAGGAAAACAACAGATAGGGAATCTGCCACCTGGGTGACTGCCCTAAATGCAGATCATAGTGATTGATTGATTGATTGATTGATTGATTGATTGATTGATTGATTGATTGATTGATTGATTGATTGATTGATTGATTGATTGATTGATTGATTGATTGATTGATTGATTGATTGATTGATTGATTGATTGCTCAGAATATGTCTTAGATGCCCCTTCCCATTCCATAGCAAATGGTATCCCGACTCTCAGGGCCACTAACTTGGCCAGACAGCTGCTGCCCATGGTTTAGGAAGTAGGATATGACTACAGTAACACAATTAAAACATCAAACCATTAATAAGACTGAGGATGTTTTTCTCTTGGTGAAAGTTACAACCTGATGCTTCATCCCATTTACCACCATACAATTGTCTGCTGTCTATCTCACAATAGTGTTGAGGTCTTTTTGCAGTTGTTCACAATCCTGTGACTTATTTATTACTCTATACAGAATAACACCATCTGTAAAAAGCCTTAGGTGTGATTCCAGTTCTTTACTTATATAATTTAAATACATAAGAAACCCAAGAGTCCAATAATACTGCCTTGCAGGGCCTCTCATCTTAATTGATTTGGGACCAGACAATATTTCACCTGCTATAAGTTTGTGAGTGCTATTTTCCAGAAATGTAGCCACCCATTCAATCACAACTTGTCTAGTCCATTAACCCTTTGCCCTTGAATATTTTCATAACCATAATGTCTCCCAACTTGTAATTATTTCAGTCAGTGTTTGCCATACTGGGAGATGTATTATGAACCACTTATTTACATATTTAACACAATATTGTATAGGTTCAACATGCAAAAAATATTGTACACAAAGACATAAGATACAGATAGTTTTTTTCCCACATTTTCATCGCAATTTCTGGAGGGTGGGATACTTTTCGAAGCACGGTCCTGGGTAATGTCCTGGTTGATTCTCTGAGGTTTTGCAGAAGTGAACCGTTTCTCGCCTTCCCCCTGCAACATTCCTATTGCTGCAAACCGTGCAGCCCTCTGTTTTTCCTTCTGGATGGGGATAAAGCAGATGCAGCTTGCCATTTAGTAGCACTTCATCGTCTGTTGTAGATGGCCTACCCCTTTCTGGTTCTGAGTGTTCTGGATTTTCCCTGAAAGTTGAATTACTAGGTTCTTCCTGAACGTCAGATGCAACATTTTAGGGTTGGATTGCTTAAAGAGAAGGTAGGCATTCATGATGGATACCTCCCAGAAGAAAAAGAAACCTTTTCCACCACTGCATAACCAATTTATGTGTAAAGGGGTACGAGCTCACACAGTGGCCAGAAATATCAACTCCTCCCCATGTACTTATTATAACCATATACAACTGGTTTATGGACAACTTCCTCAACTCCTCTCCTCATTTTCCTTTTCATCACCGGAGTGGAATTGTCATAGAATGCGGACAGCATGGCAATAATTCTCTTGTCCCTCCAAACTACAAATGAGATGTCATCTTTTCTCACTGCTACTATGTCATGCTGCTTCATTTTCTTCACTGCTTCTTTTTTTTTCACCTGGGGATGTAGGCTGACCATTACAGTGCCTGTCATGTGAACTTTCAGTTTCTGTAGTTCAGCTGCTAACTCGAAAGTAGTATAAAACCGGTCCGTGAAGATGTGAAAACCTGTATCATTGGTTGCCTGCAAAATTTTGGTGACAAAATAGATGACAATCCTAGCGGTAAAAGGTAAATCAGGCCTAATAAGTGCTTATGTTGTCACTACACCATAGTAAGGTTCCACTGCATACACATACCCAGTAACATAGTCAGAAAGTGCATACAGTAGAACCTCGATGCATCGTTCCTGGAACTGTCCTTTTTCCATATTCTTCATTCAATTTATTCGGTCCCAAAAATGTTCCATATAAACCAATGTTAAATTTTCCCACATCTATCATTCCTCGAACTATCATTTTATCACATCAATTGTCAAAAAATTATTTGTCTTTGGCTACAATTTTCCCTCACTGATCAAATGTACGTAAGAAAAATATACGCAAAAATGTTTTGAATTTAGAGGGACTGCTCAATACTCTTAGCATATAATAGCAGCACCCTGTTACGCGAGAATGTACGAAGTGATTCTTGAACAAAGACTTTGTAGGCTGGAGTGCTGTGTGCAGGTTATTCATGCGCAACCTCACTACGAGCCTCCTGGGGCCGTAGCTTCTCCTCGACCCACTAAGCGACCCCTAGAAGTATTCTTATTTACAGGAATTAAAACATAGACAGTGTAAAACTCAAATTTGCCACAATTTTCTGTGTTGGTATAGGCTGGCTAGGGCTACCAACATCGTTGAAAATGAGAAAATCGCTCAGTGCGCCAGATACGTTTTAATTAGTCACAGGGGGTTTAATCGCGTCGTACCTTGTGGAGTGTGTTGAATGCTACAGGCGTGTTGACCGCTTTGTTGCCCTCTGCCCAATAGTCTTGTTACAAGCCGGATATAACCAAGCCTAATCTTTCCTCGTAGCCTAGTCTTGTAACTAGTTACTAAGTTGGCAGCCTCGCACAGGACGCTGTGACATCATTCGAGATGAGCCGCATTGCATTTCTAATCTCTGTTACATTGTCTGAGCCAAGCTGCACGAGCCACGCCATGTTGGGTATCTAACCTATCGTTCGCGAAGGGTTTACGGAATACTTTCCCAAATACAAGTTATCGCCGTAATATCCACGTATAACCTTAGTTTGCAATAAGAGAACTGAACTTGAAGGTTTTCAATTATTATGAAATGTGTAAAGAAAAGTGAAACAAAACGCCATAAAAGTCACGCTTTTTATTTCCAATGCATAGGCCTATATCATGGTTGCAATATTTTGATACCGTTATGTATAGTATGAACTAAATGGTTAGCGCGTGTTGGTCTTTGGTTCAAGGGATCTCGATCAGGTCGAGGATTTTAACTTTCCTTGGTTAATTCCAACGATTCAGGGGCCGTTCGTTTGCTGATTTAAACATTAGAATTCATCTTAGGTAGGGCCGCATTTTCATACGCGCATAGATCGCCCGTCACGTGACAACCCGAAAGACATGCACCCAGCTCCGGAAGCCACACGCCAATATTGTTATTTTTATTATTATAATGATAATTATTATAATAATATTAATAATAATACATATATATATATATAATGAAAAATGTCCAAATACAGTACCCGTATTTTATTATTTTGCTTCCCCCTATTTTTTATGGTGCCCACATTTATTGTTTTCCCGCATCCGTCATCATTCCCCCCCCCACCCCCGTCTCCCCCTGAAAAATGATGCATCGAGGTTTTACTCTAAATACGAAGTCCACACTTGGTTGGCGTTTGCTTGTTGTAGTACATGAAAACCATTCGGCCTTTGAAACCTACAGTGTTTTTGTCAACCCTCAAGTATAGTCCTGGGATTTTTTTTTTTTTTGCTAGGGGCTTTACGTCTCACCGACACAGATAGGTCTTATGGCGACGATGGGATAGGAATGGCCTAGGAGTTGGAAGGAAGCGGCCGTGGCCTTAATTAAGGTACAGCCACAGCATTTGCCTGGTGTGAAAATGGGAAACCACGGAAAACCATCTTCAGGGCTGCCGACAGTGGGATACGAACCCCCTATCTTCCGGATGCAAGCTAACAGCCTGAATGTTTAAGTAATCAGTATGACAGTACATTGTGTTATAATGCAATTTTAGAATCATCAAGAAACACATTGATCGCGTCAATCGTATCAGCGGTAGGATTATGCAACAAACAGGAAACACTGGCAGGAAAAGGATGTTTAAGACGTACAAGACTGCGGAGAAGCTTCTGACATGCAGACATGTTTAAAGGACATTGAAAAATCAAGTGATCTGCATCTCCATCTCTGTCACCACATGTACAGTTAGGCAAGTTAGCCAGATGAAAACGGAATTTATATTGGGGAGTAAGAGCATGATTAAAGTGCAAACGAATGATATTTGTGATATGTCGTCTTGAGTATGACCCTCTCGTGAACCAGGATTTCTGTGGAATGCGTGGTTGTAATTGATAATAAAAGCAACCTTTGACTTGAGCAGTGTCTGCCTCCGTAGCGTAACGGTTCGTGTTATTAGCTACCGTCCTCAGGGGCCCGGGTTCGATATCCGGTACTGCCAGAAATTTAAGAATGGCAGGAGGGCTGGCATGTGGTTGAAATGGTACATGCAGGTCACCTCCAATGGGGGTGTAGCTGAAAAGAGCTGCACCACCTCAGTATGAGGACATGAGTTTGGATTATTTGAGCAGTATGTTGCTATTCCTCTTGCCAATCATTATAGGCAGTATCTTTTATCATGGGAATGTAATATGTGGGGGGAGTCGCTACACTAATTGGAGGAGTCGAAAGCCGAGCAGCGTGTTTTGCTAAATAGTTGGCCTTTTCATTATCCAGTATACTTGCATGTCCAGGCACCCTAACTAATGTTAAATAAACTCTTGACTGTTCCACTATGTGAATGAGGTGTTTGACATTATAAATATACCAATTTGATGATAGGGAGAATGAAGACAAAGATTGCAAAGCACTCGGGGCATCCGTATACAGTGTAATTTTAATATAAGCATGGTTTTTTATAAAAAGGAGGGATTGTCGTATGGCAAATATGTCAGCAGTAAGTATAGAAAAATCGGTGGATAATCTAAATTGCTCAGTAACATTTAAGGTTGGAACAAATTCAGTCTTTGAGCCATTTGTATATCGATGCTATCTTTTGAAACGATAAGCTTCAGTTCTTTTAAGTCATCTGAGGGTGGTCTTGAGCAATTATTGCTCTTTTATAGTTACTGGTGGTCGGGATAGGAGGCTTGTAAAATCGGATGGGGAAGGAAAAGTTATAAGGGGGTATTGTTAGGCTTCTTAATAGAGAGTCTTGAAATGAATTTAGTGCTTCATAAGCATAATATAATGCAGGCATTTGGCGGGTTCTAGGATTTCGTGTGGAGTGATATTCATAGAGGAGTTGTAACTTAGGTAGCAGTAGGTGGCCAGTGAGTATGAATTTTTTAATCAAATTGTATAGTCAGGAGGGGCTAACCTAATTCGACTAGAAGAGCATTTGTGGGAGTGGTTTTAAGGGCACCCAGACAAATTCGTAAGGCTTGGTACTGGCAGGTGTTGAGTTGCAAAAGGTAAGTACTGGAAACTATATCAAATAAATGTGCTCCGTAGTTGAGATACGCCTGTATTGTTGACCTGTACAATGGTATAGGCACACACGGGTCTTCTCTCCAATATGTACGAATAACTGTTCTTAATACTCAAGTATAGATGTCACTCTTTCTCCTAATGTATTGGAAGTGTATTATCTAAGAATAGCTCTAAATATTTATGTTTATTACCAGTTGGTATTTCATACATGTCAAATGAAATGGGGAAGTGGTCATAACATTGGTGGTGGGTAAAAATCATTGCATAACATCTGGAAATGAAGAGCTGAAGGCCATGGGCACCCAGTCACGAAAGTGCCTTACGCATTGTTGTTATATGTTGTCTACAGGTGTCTAAGTTACCAGCTCGACACACAAGTGTTAGTGCTGAATGGCGGCTGTCGACCTGTTGTTGACACGTGAGTGGAAAGAGTTAACCACTACTTTCGACGGCAGTCTCTCATAATCTACCCCATCAAAAGCCTTGAATAGGTCAGTAGTGATACAGACAATTTACCCCCTGAATCTAAAATATCTGCTATATCCTTCAGGAATCCTAGAAGTAGAGCTTAACTGGAATAACCTTTTCAAAATATGAACTGCCTTCTATCAAACCAGTTAGTTATTTTGCAAATGCATCTAATATAATCAGGAAGAATTGTTTCCTGAGCTTTCATGCAACACATGTCAAGTTGACTAGCCTGTAATTATCTACTTGATGTTCATCAACCATTCTTGTTCACTGGGGCTACAATACCTACTCTCCATTCACTTGGTGCAGATCCTTTATGCAAAGCGTAATGAAATACATATTTCAGATAAGGCACCACATCCCCGTATGACCCCAGAAATCTTTCCAATCCCAGCTGCTTTTCTAGTTTTAACCTTTGTATCTTATTTAAACTAGCAGTTACCCGCGGCTTCGCTCGCGTGGATTTGGTAAAATGACAAAAGTAATCGTTCCTCGGTACTGTACTATTAGATTTTATCTGAAAATCCCTAAAGTATAAACATTCACCGACAAATTGAGTTTCATTTACCCCAGAAACTCTTTGTAAACTGCGTTTGTGTTATTGCAATTTGGGGCTAAGATGACCATGCAACATAGAACTGCACATATGAGAAACAGTCTTCTCTCAAATCAAAAAAAGTTTACTTTTAAAGGAAATTCCAAATATCTATCTCCACATCATAAGATTTTCAGTTTTTGAGATAGGCTATAAGAATCTCCGTAAAAAGAATTTAACCCCTTTATCAGTTCTTTCCATTTTCTGAAAACAAAAAGAAATACATGTTCCTTTGCTTTTAAAGGAGATTCCAAATACTAATTTTCTTGTCTGTAACATCATCAGTTCATGAGATGTAAGCATAGGCCTACTCATTAAAAATTATTCACTTTTCTTTTTCACTCGTTTTCACCCCCCCCCCCCCCCTCGCGGTTAAGTGTCTTTTCCGAAAACAAAAAGTATGCGTACCTGTATTTTTAAAAGTCTTTCCAAATACCAAGTTTCATGCCTGTAACATGTTAAGATTGACATATACTGTAGATATACCAGTACTCATTTTAAAAATTCACCCACTTTTTCAATTCTTTTAAACCCCTTAGGTGGATTTTCCGAAAACAAAAAAGTATGTGTTTCTTTATTTTTAAAGGAGATCCAAAATACAGTACCAACTTTCATGTCTCTAACATCTTCAGTTTTGGAGATATAAGTATCCTCATAAAATGAATTCATCTTCTCCCTTTTTTCCACCCCCTCTCCTTTTAAGTGGACTTTCCGAAAACAAAAAAATATGTGTTTCTTTATTTTTAAAGGAGATTCAAAATACCAAATTTCATGTCTGTAACATCTTCAGTTTCTGAGATATAAGTATCCTCTTGAACAGAATTCAACTCCTTCTTTACTTATTATCCCCCCCCCCCCCCTACGCGTCGGTTTTACGAAAAGAAAAAGTGCTTATTTTTAAAGGAGATTCCAAATACCAAGTTTCACATCTGTAACATATTTATCTTTTAGAGATATAAGTATCCTCATACTTATATACAACGAATATTTAATTCTTTCCCCCCACTCCGTAAGGGGATTTCCAAAAACAAAAGAAGATGTGTTTCTTTTTTTTTGAAGGAGATTCCAAATATCAGTTTTCACGTCTGTAACATCGTTCTTTTTTTATATAAGTATCCTCACAAAAAGAATTCTACTCCTTTTTCACCCCACCCCCATTAAGTTGATCCCCACCAAAATGCGTGTTTCTTTATTTTTAAAAGAGATTCCAATCACCAATTTTTACATCTGTAACCATCAGTTTTTGAGATATAAGTACCCACACAAAATGAATGAAATTTTTCCAATTCTTTTCACCCTCCCTCCTTAAGTGGATTTTCCAAAACAAGAAATACATGTTTATTTATAAAAGAGCTTCTAAATATCAATTATCATGACTGTAATCTCTTCAGTTTTCGAGATATGTGTCCTCATAAAAGGAATTAAACTCCTTTTCACCCCCTCCCCCAGTTTATTTTCCCCCTAAAATGCGCATTTCTTCATTTTTAAGGAGGTTCCAAATACCAATTTTCACATTGGTATCAACTTTAGTTTTTATAACATATAAGTAACAAGTATTCTCATAAAAATAATTCAATTATTTTTTCAATTCTTTCACCCCCCTTAATTGGACTTTCCAAAATCAATGGAATATGTGTTACTTTACTTTTAAAGGGGATTCCAAACACCAGTTTACACGTCTGCAACATCTACACTTTTTGAGATATAAGTAGACTCATACAAATAATTTAACTAATTTTTTAATTTTTTCACCCCCACCTAAGTGGATTTTCCGAAAACAAAAAAATATGCATTTCCTTATGAGATTCCAATCACCAATTTTTACGTCTGTAACGTCCTTGGTTTTAGACATATCAGTATCCAAATACAAAGAATTCACTCCTACTTTTCAGTCCTTTCTACACCCCCCTCCCCCCTCTCTCAAAGGTTTCTTCCGAAAAGAAAAAATAAGTGTTTCTTATTTTCGAAACGGATTAAATATACCAATTTTCACTTCTGTAACGTTAAGTTTTTTGATATATACTGTACATTCTATATATTTTTATGGGAGATTCCAAATACCAAGTTTTAAGTCTGTAAATTTTAAAGTTTTGTGAGATATAGCTATCCTCATTTAAAAATTTCACCCCTCTTTTCAACCCTTAGCAACAAAAAATACGTGTTTCTTTATTTTTAAAGGATATTCTAAGTACCAATATATATATTCTAAAAATTCACCCCCTTTTTTTGCTCCCCTTAAGTGGATTTTCTGACAAAATTATCTGTCTCTTTACTTTCACAGGAGATTACAAGTACCAGTTTTCAAGTCTGTAACATGTTAAGTGTCTGAGATATATTGTAGGTCTAGATATATATTTTTTTAAATTCCAGCCCATTTGTCACTTCCGTTCACCCACTATTCATTGGATTTTTCAAAAACAAAAACAAAAATATGTGTTTCTTTACTTTTAAAGGAGATTGGGAATAACAATTTTCATGTCTGTAATATCTTCAGTTTTTGAGATATAAGTATCCTCATAAAAGGTATTCAACCAATTTTCCCCCTTTTTTCACCCCGCTTAATGGGATTTTGTGAAAACAAAAAACACGTGTTCCCTTATTTTTATAGGAGATTCCAAATACCAAGTTTTACGTCTGTAAATTTTAAAGTTTTGTGAGATATTGCTATCCTCATTTGAAAATTTCACCCCTTTTTTCACCCCCTTAGCAACAAAAAATACGTGTTTCCTTATTTTAAAGGAGATTCTAAATACCAATTTTTACATCTGTAAACTTTTAAAGTTTTGAGATATAGATACACTAAATTTAAAAACTCCTAAAAATTCACTTCATTTGTCACTCCTGTTTAAGCCCAACTAATTGGATTTTCCAAAAACCAAAAAATATGTGTTTCTTTATTTTTAAAGGAGATTCAAAATACTAATTTTCAGATCTGTAATATCTTCAGTTTTCCAGATATAAGTATCCTCATTAAAGGCATACAACCACTTTTTTCACTGTTTTCCACCCCTCCTAGCAGGATTTTTCGAAAACAAAAATATATGTGTTTCTTTATTTTTAAAGGAGATTCTAAATACCAATTTTTACATGTTTTAAATTTTAAAGTTTTGAGATATAGATATACTCATTTTAAAAATTAACCCCCCTTTTCACCCAGTTAGTGACAGAATGTACAAAAATCCTCTCTTAGCGAGCACCTACATTGTAATATAAATGTATCCTCAAAATTTCATTTCTTTATGTCCAGTAGTTTTGGCTCGGCTATGATGAATCAGTCAGTCAGGACAAGTTATCTATATACCAGGTGGCTCTCGAACGCCGTACTTTCTACTTTAAATGCCCCTCATGCACAAATGAGAATGGAATGTCTGCCAACTGATTTTCACAGGGGCACTACTGCCAGCGGGCAGGTTACATCAGAATATGAAGAGATAAGAAACGGAGTGTCGCTCGCAGCATGTTACTCAGCGCTGCCGGTCTAATGCACCCCTTGCATTAGTAAACATCATTCTCGACCTCATAGTTCTAGGCTGGTGTATGGTACAGCCTCATATTTGCTGTCTGCATATCAGCAACAGCTCGTGTGATCAGCAGCGACGAATACACAGACATTATTTTAATCTGGACAGTCTTGTTGGAATGCAACAGAAGCTCCAAACAGACGTAGGCCTTCTACACATGTACTTCACCGAACACTACTAGTTTTTGTTTCATACAAGCAAATCTTCTATCGAGTGGAATGTCTACACATGTATAAATTAATAAGTTATTAGATTTCATTTACTGCATCTTTGGCGTATCTACAAACAGTAGCGGCGATTAGGGGGTGGGGCGAGGAGGGACAGTCGTCCCCCACCCCCCACTTTGTGGAGTAAACATTACATTTTTATTCCACTTTAGCCAGCTGGAACTAGGAATTGTTTTAAAATAAAGCTATTTGTACAAGCTTTGTCATCTTATCTGCTAATTCCTTTATTTATTTTCTTTAATTATTAACATAATTATTGACGGAAATACGCACAAAATGCTGTTCGTCGCGGCTAACCAATTTGTATAGCATTACAGCAAGTAGTGGAGGCTTTGCATGTGCTGTGAGGAAGGGTGGTAGAGGTACATATTTTTTTGCCAAGGTCATGGCCACTGAGTTATAATTCACCCACTTGCCACGTGCATTCATCAGTCTGGCAGTCTCTTTAGTGTCTGTTAGTTTCTTAGTGAGTATTCAAATACTAATGATTTTTAATTGCATAATCATGCCGTACTTCTATTAAATTATACCGGGCAAGGTGGCCGTGGGGTTACGGGCGCGCAGCTCTGAACTTGCACTCGGGAGATAGTAGTTTCGAATCTCACTTGTCAGCAGCCCTGAAGACGGTTTTCCGTGGTTACCCATTTTCACACCAGGCAAGTGCTGGGACTGTACCTTATTTAAGGACACCTTCGTTTCCTTTCTACGTGTATCCCTTTCCTGTCTCATCGTCGCCATAAATCCTATCTATGTCGGTGTGACGTAAAGTCAATTGTAAAAAAAAAATTTCACTTGTAATCGTATTTCAACGGGAGCTAATACCAACGTTCCTAAATTATTTCTTTGTGTTATATTATTTATTAACTAAATGCCCCGTTGTATGTTTGTGAGAAATGGTGAAGATTTTACTATAAAGCATTGAATCAAAGTCTCAAAAAACTTCTATTATGAATAATCCACAGGGCAGATTAATTACATTTACATATAAAATAACATAATAAAAACAAAATAATTTGGTCCGGTGAAAGTAAAGTTGGTATTCTCTCGCGTTGAAATTACAATTACAATTAAATATATCTTTTTTACAATTGACTTTATGTTGCACCGACACAGATAGAACTTATGGGAAGGAAGCGGCCGTGGCCTTAATTAAGGTACAGCCTCATCATTTGCCTGGTATGAAAATGGGAAACCACGGAAAACCATCATCAGGGCCGTTGACAGTGGGATTAGAAACCACTCTCTCCTGAGTGCAAGCTCACATCTGCACACCCGTAACTGCACGGCAAGCTCACCCGGTACATTTACATAGATGTACGGCATGATTATGCAATTAAAAAATCATTTAGTATTTGAATACACACTAAGAAACTAACAGACAATAAAGAGACTGCCAGACTGACGAATGCACGCAGCAAGCGGGTGAATTATAACTCGGTGGCCACAACCTCAGCAAAAAAATATGTACCCCTACTACCCTTCCTCACAGCACATGCAAAGCCTCCACTACTTCCCGTAGCTCTATACAATAAAGGAAAGATTTAGCATATAAGACAACAAGGCTTGTACAAGTAGCTCTTTTAAAGTAATTCCTAGTTCCAGC
This sequence comes from Anabrus simplex, assembly GCF_040414725.1. Classification (NCBI taxonomy): domain Eukaryota; kingdom Metazoa; phylum Arthropoda; class Insecta; order Orthoptera; family Tettigoniidae; genus Anabrus; species Anabrus simplex. The sequence goes on along the minus strand of NC_090266.1, from coordinate 412,204,143 downwards.
TGGCTAAAGTGGAATAAAATGTAACATTTACTCTACAAAGTGGGGGTGGGAGCGACTGTCCCTCCTCACCCCACCCCCTAATCGCTGCTTCTGTTTGTAGACATGCCAAAGATGCAGTAAATGAAATCTAATAACTTATTAATTTATACAATTGTTGACATTCTTTTATTCTCAACTCCAATTGAATTTCACAAGAAATTATCAGATCATCAAGTACACAGTGATCTAACGCCACAACAAGAACATAGTGCTCAATATTTTAATGCATACAGACTCTATTCTATTGTGTTTTATCCTATTTGACTACATGGAATTTAATTCCATGCATCCACACTTTGATTTAAAAAATGTTAAATTGTATTGGCAATAGTTTTGGATTTCTTAATGCCCCCCCCCCCCCCACTTTTATTAGGTCTTTATATGTACAGGATTTTTAATTTTAATTTGACTGACTGATGAAGGGAATGTATATAGATTCCCGAAACATGTACTAGACTTTTGTAAATAAATATAAATAATTAATATTAAGTATTGACTAAGCGGACCAACACCTACATATTTATTGACGTTCAACTCGATAAATGAGTTGATTGTATGGAACAAAAACTAATACTGTTTGGCAAAATATGTGTCTAGAAGGCGTACGTCTGTTTGGAGCTTCTGTTGCACTCCAACCAGGTTGTCCAGCTTAAAATAATGTCTGTGTATTCGTCGCTGCTTATCACACTAGCCATTGCTGATATGCAGACAGCAAATATAGTGTGGCTGTACCATACACCAGCCTAGAACTATGAGGTCGAAAACGATGTTTACTAATGCAAGGGGTGCATTAGACTGGTAGCGCTGAGTAACATGCTGCGAGCGATACTCTGTTTCTTATCTCTTCATATTCTGACGTAAACCGCCCGCTGGCAGTAGTGCCCCTGTGAAAATTAGTTGGTAGACATCCCACTCATCATTTGTGCATGTGGGGCATTTATAAGTAGAAAGTACGGCGTTCAAGAGCCACCTGGTATATAAAGTAACATGTCCTGACTGACTGCCAACTGGCAACTTAACATGTTGCAGACATGAAAATTGGTATTTGGAATCTCCATTAAAAATACGGAAACACATATTCTTTGGTTTTTGGAAAAAACCTTAAAGGGGTGAGAGAAAGAATTGAAAAATTAGTTAAATTATTTCTATTATAATGTATGTATATATACCAAAAAATTTAAAGATGTTGCAATCGTGAAAACTGGTATTTGGAATCTCATTTTAAAATAAAGAAACATGCATTTGTGGGGGATTCACCTTGGTAGGGGGGATGAAAACGGAGATGAATTCCTTTTACGAGGATACATATATCTCAAAAACTGAAGATGTTACAGACGTGTTAATTGGTATTTGGAAGATCTTTTAAAGAAACGGGTACTGTTTGTTTTTAGAAAATTCACGTGAGTCGGGAGTGTGAAAGGAATTTAAAAAATTTAATTCTTTTTCTGGAGAAACTTATATCTCAAAACTGAAGGTTGCAGATGTGAAAATAGGTATTTGGAAACTCTTTAAAAATAAAGGAACACGCATTTTTTGGGTGGGGGAAACCAACTTAACGGGCAGAGGTGGAGTGAAAAAGGAGTTGAATACTTTTCATGAGGATACTTATATCTCACAAACTGAAGATGTTACAGACATGAAAATTCGTATTTGGAATTTTCCTTCAAAGTAAAGAAACACATAATATTTTGTGTTTAGAAAATCCACTTAGGGGGGTGAATTAATTGAAAAATTAGTTGAATTCTTTTTATGAAGATAATTATATCTCGATAACTAAGGCTCTTATACACGTGAAAATAGACATGCATATTTGGGGGGAAATCAACTTGATGGTGGGGGGGGGTGAGAAAGGAGTTTAGCCCTTTAAGTTGCAAAAGACTGGGAGACTGAAAAAATCAATTTTATTGCATGTTTAGAATCAAATACAATAGACTATCATACAGACATGCTTATTATACAAAATCATATTCATTTAGTGATATATTTTTGGTGGGAAACATATATCCCACTGCCACTTCCCGACAGCTGACATTCTTGGGGTGTTCATTGGGATAATAATTTCCCACCTAGTAAATTACGTAGTATTTTGCACAAGTAGCATAACTTTCTGGCTGAGGGGTTTGTTCTCCAGTATTTCTCATAGCAATGTCGCTGTTGAATAATTAGTCTTCTGAAGAAAGGGTTGAGTCGCTGTCTGACACAACAGCAGGGAATTACGGACGTCTTTCCGCTGTTGCAGAAGCAGATATGAAGTCTGGATCGGCCAGCGAGATGTCAGATAATCCTAATTCAGAATCATCAGAATCAGATCGTTCTAATAACAGAGACATACAGTATTTCCTCTTTGCTCTTCCTTCACCACTGGTGGAAGGTTCCATTTCTGGCTGTGAATTAGATCTCCTTCCTAAGAGAAAGAAAATATAAAGCGTATAACTCAAGTTTTCATCCGTCAACAGCATGTATCCAAATGCCGTCACTGCAATTGTTGGCACTATATAGTAATACTATTTTAATAGTCAAGCTAACTGCTAAATAAACTCACCAAAACTGAGTGAGCAATCTTCAGCATCACTAGCATCACTATTGCCTGCTGATCTGGAATTTCCTCTTCCAGCCACTTTGCAATATTCTCCATACTCCTCGGCAATAAATACAAATCTACAAAATAAGCGTGTAAACACGTCCATTTGTATCATAATACAAATTAGATCATATACTCAGATACTGAAGTATACCTAACAGCCTTCAAATGTACACCAATGTGTGTATGCTGATAAACTGGTGTGAAAAATCTGCATACATGACTTCAAGTTGGTATAACAACTTGGCCAAGATAGAGAACAACAAAATATTGCATACACAAACAACTAAATATGTAATTCACTGATATGCAGTCCGATACTTGTGATCTGTGGCACCCGAATTTATTTCTGAAACATCAAAATTTGTAAACAAAAATATAACCTGAATCATTACTTGACATTTAACATTTATAACTGTAAATCAATGCATCAAGGTACAAAACTAAAGCATAATATTAGTTGTATATATGTTACAGAAAACTATTATTTCAAATTAGACTTCCTCCTTGGCTCAGGTTTCCAATAAATTGCTTCAAACTCGCCTATTACAACACAACATCGTCTGTAAAGAACTTCAAGCAACCACCTGGTAACATCTGACTTGCTGGTCAAAGAGTAAATATATGACTGCGGCAATTTATGCACTCCCTGTGTCCAGCACATGAAACTACATAATCTTTGCGCGGTGGGAACTAGATATCTCTCTGGAGCACTAGCGTATACTAGGTGGGAAGAATATATCCCAAAGAAACTTAAAGGGTTAATTCCTTTTCACGAGGATACACGTACTGTTATCTCAAAACTGAAGATGTTACACTCGTGATAATTGGCATTTGGAAGCTCTTTTATAAATAAAGAAACAAGTATTTCTTTTTGTGGAAAATTCACTTAAGGGGGGGAGAGTGAAAGGAAGTGAAAAATTTAATTCTCTTTATGGAGAAACTCAGATCTCAAAAATGAAGGTAACAGGCATGGAAATTGGTATTTGGAATCTACTTTACAAATAAAGAAACACGCATATTTTGGGTGGAGCGAAACCAACTTAACGGGCGGGTGTGGAGTGAATAAGGAATGTAATTTTTTATGAAAAACTGAAGATGTTAGAGGCATGAACATTTGTATTTGGAATCTTCTTTCAAAGTAAAGAAACACGTGTTCTTTTGTCTTCGGAATAACCACTTAAGGGCGGTGAATGAATTGAAAAATTAGTTGAATTCTTTGTATGAGGATACTTATATCTCAAAAGCTAAGGATGTAAAAGACGGGAAAATTAGTATTTGAAATCTCCTCTGAAAATAAAGAAACAAATATTTTTTAGTTTTTGGATAATCCGATGAATAGGGTGTGAACAGGAGTGACAAACGCAGTGAAATTTTAAAAAGACTATATCTACAAATTATTTCAGATACGTAACATATTACAGATTTGATAACTGGTATTTGGAATTCCTGTAAAAGTAAAGGAACATATTTTTTCCTCAGAAAATCCAGTTAAGGGGAAGTGAAAAAAGGGGGTGAATTTGTAAAATTAGCATATCTACAGTATATCTCAAAAACTTTAAAATGTTACAGACGTGAACATTAGTATTTAGAATCTCCTTGAAAAATAAGGAAACACGTATTCTTTGGTTTAAAAAAACCCTTGACGTGGGCGGGAGTGGGGGTGGGGGAAGAATTGAAAAATTAGTTGAATTATTTGTATGAGAATATATAAAAGAACATGTCCTGACTGACCGACCGACTGACTGACTGATTCATCATCGCCGAGTCAAAACTACTGGACATAATGAAATGAAATTTTGAGGATACATTTATAGTACGGGGTGTCCGAGAAGTCCCCGTACTCCTAGTTTCATATTTTGTTATATTATGGCATGGACAATTGAGTTTTTATAATTGGGGTATTCAATAGTTGTTTTATTGGTATTGGTATCCCTGCTGCTAGCGTTGTTGTCAGTCTTATTTCAGTTGTTAAGTCATGGCGGACGTGAGCAGACACAGCTACACTGTTGAGGAGCGATTAGTGGCGTGTGTGTGTGGGTGCATGAACAAGCACATATGGGGCAAACAATTACAGTGATAATGAGTGCATTTAGAGATCGCTTTGGCAAACCCCCACCTCGTAAAGCTACTCTGCTTGATTGGGAGGAACGTGCGTTTGCTTCAGGCAGTGTCGAAGAGAGGCCGCGTAGTGGACGTAAGAAGAAGAAACGTGTGCCGCCGTCGCTCAATAAATTGAGCAGTCTCCATTGAAATCCATTCGCAAAAAAGCAGCTGAACTTCAAGTACCGCGGTCAAAAATGCATGACCACATTAAAAGAGATTTGAAAATGAAAGGATTTAGGCCGATGCATGTGAATGAATTATCTGACAATGACGTGGATCAACGAGTTGCAGCCTGCCGTGCTTTGTTGGCACAATTCCCAACTGCCGTGTCTAGATCAAGAGTGATAGTTTCTGATAAATGTGCGATATATCGCAGTTCACATAGGAGGAATGTGGTTTTCTGGTCTAAGGAAAATACTCATTATGTGCAAGAGTTGGAAAGGAACCCCCCTCACGTTATGGTATGGGCCGGGATATCATTACGTCGCTTGTGCAGACCGTATGTTTTTGATGGGCATGTGAATGGAAAATCTTATTTGCATATGTTACAATCTTGGTTAATACCTCAACTTCAAGACAAGGGAATCATGGGTCATGTGTAAACAGCAGAATGGGGCTCCAGCACATTTTGCTATTCAAGTGCGCGAGTTCCATGATGAACAATTTCAAGGCCGCTGAATTGGCCGTGGCTCGCCAACATCTCCAGCCCCGTTGAATGGCCACCACGAAGCCCGGACCTTACCACACCAGACAACTCATTATGGGGAATAATCAAGTCCCATGTTTCTCAACGTCGGTACACGACTAATGAAGAATTGCGCCAAAGTGTGGAGGAAGCCTTTCGTTCCATAACTCCTGAGATGCTCCGCAAGATGTCAATGAGGACTTGGAGATGGACAGAACTCTGTGTAAGGCATGATGGTGCACATTCAGAATCCCTGGATTCATACTTTGTATATGTAAGTACTCCACTATAATATGAAACGTATGAAACTAGGGGTACGGGGACTTCTCGGACACACTGTACAATGCAGGTGCTCGCTAGGGAGGGTTTTTGGATATTCCATCGCTAATGGGGTTAAAAGGGGGGTGAAATTTTAAAACGAATGTATCTATATCTCAAAACTTTAAAGTTCGCAGATATAAAAATTGGTATTTAGAATCTCCTTTAAAAATAAGGAAACACGTATTTTTGTGTTTTGGGAAAACCAATAGGAGGGGTGAAAAAGGGTGAAAAACGGGTTGAATGCCTTTAATGAGGATACTTATATCTCAGAAACCGAAGATATTACAGACCTGAAAATTGGTATTTGGAATCTCCTTTAAAAATAAAGAAACAAGTACTTTTTCGTTTTGGAAAATCCTATTAATACGAGGAGAAAAGGAGGGTGAATTTTTAATATGAGTATGTCTCTATCTCAAAACATTGAAAGTTTACAGATGTAAAAATGGGTATTTAGGATCTCCTTTAAAAACAAAGAAACATGTATTTTTGGTTTTCGGAAAATCCCAATAGAAGGGGTGAAAAGGGGGCTGAATGTCTTTAATGAGGATACTTATATCTCAGAAACTGAAGATATTACAGACCTGAAAATTGGTATTTGGGATCTCTTTTGAAAATAAAGAAACACATATTTTTTGTTTTAGGAAAATCCAATTAATGGGGGGATGAAAAGAGGGGTTTTTAAAATGAGTGTATCTATATCTCTAAAACTTTAAAAGTTTACACATGTAAAAATTGGTACTTAGAATCCCCTTAAAAAAAGAAACTCGTATTTTTTGTTTTCGGAAAATCCTAATAGGAGGGGTGAAAAAGGGGTTGAATGTCTTTAATGAGGATACTTATATCTCAGAAACTGAAGATATTGCAGAGCTGAAAATTGGTATTTAGAATCTCCTTTAAAAATAAAGAAACATGCACTTTTTTGTTTTTGGAAAATCCATTTAACGGGGGGATGGAAAGGGTGGTGAATTTTTAAAATGAGTGTATCTATATCTCAAAACTTTTAAATTTTACAGATGTAAAAATTGGTATTTAGAGTATTTTGTTTTCGCAAATTCCCAATAGGAGGGGTGAAAAAGGGGATGAATGCCTTAAATGAGGATACTTATATCTCAGAAACAGAAGATATTACAGATCTGAAAATTGGTATTTGGGATCTCATTTGAAAATAAAGAACCACGTATTTATTCTTTTTGGAAAATCCATTTAATGGAGTAAACAGGAGTGACAACTTGGGGTGAATTTTGAGAAAGACTATGTCTACAGTACTGAACCGTTCCCATCCATCAATATCACATATGCCGGGCTGAGTCGGTGAGCATCGTGGTTCGTTCGGTCTCTGGGCGAAAATTAAATCTAACTTCTATAAAAACATCACTAGTGGTGTATATGAACGGGAAACAGTTGCATTTGTTGTGAATAAGAGGCAGATAAAGGGGTAAAATAGATTTATTCAATAGAGCACATAATTAATATTCATACTAAAGAAATTCCACAAAATACAATAATACATGACGCAAAATGTCATAAAAAATAATGTGCCGTGCACATCAGAAATAACTACAAATTACATTACTGAAATAGGTCGGTCCAAATACCGAGCAAATAATTTATACAAACAAAATATTAAATCTTGGCCTGATCTACATCGTTAATTATAGGCAACGCCGCCAAGTGAATATGCCGATTTCCCCGAGGGGAATTTCGATTACGACCGTCCATAAGCTATGCTTCGACAAGAGAAAGTCACGCCAGTTTCATTCCATAATACACCTATTTACATATACAAAATTATTAATCATGCTAAGGGAAAATCCAGGGATCCTAACTTATATACTACACAGATTCTACTGACAGATCCGATCTGTCGCAAACAACCAGCCTGAAGCTGCATACCACCAGAGGAAATTAGCTCCGGGCTAAATTTAAGAGACAAAGATTAATTCGTCAAGACACAACACGCTGACAACAAACACGACAAGGCACTCCCATACAAACTACATGAATAAAGAAACACAACTCCTGTAAAATAACAGCACAATTACAATATAAAGAAAATATATACATGCAGTCAGAGCACTTCCTCATCACTAAGCCATTAGTGGCACGCCCCTGTCCGCGCCGGGCTGTCAGGACATCCCCCTTGGACAAGTGGAAACTTTCACTTTTCATAGGACCGTAACACAGCTGGAACGTGATTCATACTACCTCGCAAACGACTCCAGGCAATCGGAGTGCAGCTTATACTTGGCGGGGTGAAAGTAATTGCTTCCTTCACGGCTATCCCAGTCAGACTTGCTCGCACAACGAAAGGAGGTTTGTCTCTTAAATACTGCTGCCTCATTACGTAAACTAATTATTTCTCCCGTTTATAAAATCTTCTATGACAACAGAAACATCTCTTCTTCACATTTCAATACATATACCGCAAAAATCGCTCTCAAGGAAGACGTCACACATGGCCTTCCGTCTTAGCGGCTCGGGAGTTCGATTCTCGACTCTGTCTCTTTACTCTGCGGGCATATCCAAGCCCATCCTTGTATGAAGCAGCTTTCCCTACTAACATCCCTTCATTGCCATGTTCACAGGCATTCAAATCCTTATCTGACTTCCGCATCATATATCAGGCGATCTCAGACTTTCTCAACCCTCGCATTATTTTCCACCCCGATCTCCTGTCGTCTCTGCTCATTAAAAGAATCTAACTACCCAACGACGACGTCGTGGCGTTCCTGTGGCAGCGAATATATACCTGAAATCGCGCACAAATAAAATCGAAGCTTAAAATAAATTCATGCACACACACTCCTAACTTTACCTATTCACAACCCTTTTTCCCATAACTAAACTAACCATGAATCAAAGCAACAAATAAGGGCAATAGCATGCATGCTGCCCTGGATCTCCCACTGTTTAATTGACAAATTATGACTCAGCTCTAGCAAGCTGATATATACCGTTAATATTACATTCGAACTGGATGAAACTGTGCTGACCTCAAATGTTACCCACATGCTTAAAAATCTGACATATCCACTTAATTTTGTTGTCTTCAGCCCTCACACCATCTGCACAACTGCTGCGTCAGGAGATAACTCAGCCATCATACAACCTTTGATGGCGTCACAACATAGATGAATAACACTTGTGGCTTCCATGATTGTCCTTGCAGATAACACTCCTACAATGAATGGAAAATAGGTTACCACTGCACTTGCTCAATTGCATACGCGCACACAATTTAAGCAGATATTGCTTAGCACACTAAAATGGATATAAATAATTCTTTGATCAGAATCTAAGTACCGTGGAATACGCCGCGGATCAGTCCGTATGCAAGAGCAATTACGATACGATCGCACACGTTTTCTCCGCGTTCGCGAAACCGACCCGAAATGTTGGCGTGTATCACAGCTAGTCCGTTCACGCGATCTTACCGGTATGCACATCTATCGTCCCTTTGGTCTATCGCGCTCACACATGCGTGGTACCTACCGCACTCGGCGTAAGAGCGAAGCGTCACACGTGTAGCGGTAAATGTACATACACGGACTTGTAACTCCCGTATTATTTAAATGTAAATCACACCAGGGCGATACATTTTAATGTAGTCTGGGTACGCTTCTATGTGCATAATATTCATATTGCAGTCATAAAGAAATAACGTCACGAAAATACCAACCTTCTCCAAGCCACTGTTGGTTTTATGGACCCACCCGTCGTTCAAAAGAGGGGGTGGCCCAGTCGACTATGGCTCGAGGTTTCAACTGCTTTCTCAAGACAAAGCCCACAACCGTTGGAACCTCGCCAAATATATAGGTTGAAGTTAGCAGATGAATGAACAGATAAAAAGGTCTAAATTCAATTACAACTCAAAAGGCGTATCAAAACCGTGGAGCACGGGTTATTTATCAGATTTTTCCCATATTTCTAGCAGGTCGGCACTATAATGATCGAAGTTAGCAATCCCGCGCAATTCTCTTGGAACAAACCCATGTGCGTAGGACTCGCTTTCACAGCTCGCGATTGGCTCTCTTCAAACTCGCCGCGCATTAGGTGACGCCGCGACACACCCGCAGCCTCGTTCAAACTTTCAAACCACAGACCGATTCAAACCTGGCTACTGGCCGCCCTTCCAGGGTGCGGCCTAGAATAAAACCGTTCGCTTGCCACCTCGCAAACAAAGTCTTTCAAATAACGCCTCCACAGTTTTGCGCAATATGCAAATAAAAGTCCCTGGGGCGATATGATGTTTCAGTACATCTCAGAAAAGTAAAATGTTACAGACGTACAAAATTGGTATTTGGAATCTCCTGTAAGAGTAAAGAAATATAGGTGATTTGTTTTTGGAAACTCCACTTAAGGGGAACTAAAAAGGGGGTAAATGTTTAAAATGAGCATTTCTACAGTATATCTCAAAAACTTAACAAGTTATCGAAGTGAAAAATAGTATTTTTATCTCTATTAAAAATTAAAAAACATGTATTTTTTTGTTTTCTGGAAAACTACTTGGGTGGAGGGGTAAGAATGACTGAAAATGGTGTTGAATTCTTTTAATTAGGATACTGATATCTCAAAAGCTGAAGATGTTACGGACATGAAATTTGGTATTTATAATCTCCTTTAAAAATAAAGAAATACGTATTTTGTGTTTTCGGAAATCCACCTAAAGGGAGGGGGGTTGAAAAATTAGTTGAATTATTTGTATGAGGATACTGTTATCTCAAAAACGAAAAATTCTGCAGACATGAAAATTGGTATTTGGAATCTGCTTAAAAATTAAAGAAACACATATTCTCAGAAAATCCAATAAAAGGGGGGAGGTGAAAGAATGAAAAAATGATTGAATTAATTGTTTGAGGATATTTACATCTAAAAAAACTAATGTTGTTACAGACTTTAAAATTGGTATTAGGATCTCCTTTTAAAAAAAGAGAAAAGTGTTTTTGGGGGAAATCATCTCGGCGGCGGGGGTGAAAGAAAGTTGAATTCCTTTTATGAGTAAACATATCTCAAAAACTGAAGATGTTAGAGTCGTGATAATAGGTATTTAAAAGATCCTTTACTATTAAAGAAACAAGTATTCTTTGCCGGACAATTCACCTGGGGGGGGTAGTGTGAAAGGAAGTGAAAAAATTGAATTTTTTATAGGGATACTTGTATCTCAGAACTGAAGGCAACAGACGTGAACATTGGTATTTGGAATCTCCTTTAAATATGCTTTCTTTTCTTGGGTGTGGGGGTTAATCTACTTAACGGCGGTGGGGTAAAAAAAGGAGTTGAGACCAATTGATTTTATTGTTCATAATGTACTTATTCTGATCATAAAAATTGGTATTAGGATCTCCTTTAAAAACAAAGAGAAAAGTGTTTTGGGGGAAATCATCTCGGCGGCGGGGGTGAAAGAAAGTTGAATTAGAAAGTTGAATTAGAAGTAGATTTGCAGACTACTTTTAATAAAGTTACGAAATGGGCAGAAGAGAACCAGCTGAGGTTAAATGAAAATAAGACTGTCTCTATGACCTTCAGAAAAGGAGGAAAACGGGGAACATTCTTAATCAATGACCAACATCTAAAGTCAGTCACACATTTTAAGTACCTAGGAGTCACTTTTCAAACACCGGGGAACGTGTTCTCTTTACATGTAAAAGACCGACTAAATGCTGCCATAAAATCCATTAACGACATCAGATCATTGAGCCATCTCTCACTTTCATGTGCCATCGAGTTATTTCATCTTAAGGTTAGTCCTGTAGCCACCTATGGATTAGAAAATATATGGATATATCTTGGAAAGAGGCAACTACATAGTATAGAGAAGGTGAAAGCTTTCTATTTAAAGAAAGTACTTTGCCTGTCAAAGTACACTCCATCACGCCTCGTATACCAACTGCGGAGGGAATTATTCTTTGTGGAAGAGCTGCGTTTGAAACTACTGCTCCCGGCCACCCCAGCGTATAAGGAACTCCTACAAGAGCTTCAACAAAAGAGAGACAGCATATGGTGGGACTTTTACCAGTGTGATGCGATGATCAACCGCAACTGGACTCAGGGAGGCTATGAGTTGAGACACGTTGTGACGAGACTCTCAGTCCATGGGTTTCACCAACGCCTGTGTATTAAAGCGAGCTTTCATGAGCCAAGTCCGGACTGCAGGTGCAAAAGATGCGGCGAACTTTGTGAACGCTATCACTCACTTATGTGTAAACTGAGAATAGAATCCTTAACAAAATTCTGTACAGACGACTGTTCATAAGAATTTTTTTCCATGCACATTTGTGCGCAATAAAACATTTATTATTCTGATCATAAACTGACCATTTTTAATCTTTCCTGGGTTCGTTTTTAAGAGCCATCTTTTCCTTTGGAGAACATAAAATTAGATTACAGTAGATTCTCCTGGCATATAAATAAAAATTTAAACACATTTGAAAAAAACGATAGGAATGAGATTGACCGTGCAATTGTTCACCTCTATAATAAGGTCAATAATGCAGGGAAGTATACCATTCGTGTCGCCAGAGATCTTGCGCACTTGCCTATGCACGACGATGGTGCTGGTCACATTGTCGCCAACGACAATGGCAGCAGATGTAATTTACCGCCAAGTAGCGGTCTTGCATCTTGATGTGGGGTTCAGAACAACAACAACAATAATAATAATAATAATAATAATAATAATAATAATAATAATAATAATAATAATAATAACAATAATAATAATAATGTTCTGGACCGTCGTCCAAATGTGCGGACCGCGCTAGAAACAGGTCAAGGCCGGGTAATGACTACGATTGCAGTCCGGCCGCGGGTTCAGTACCGCCAAGGCACCTAAGACGACACCACGCCAGATATCCTCAAGGATTTGAACCATATTAAAAATGCTTATGGGAAAAGATGGCAAAGATTTAGGGACCCAACTGACCAGGTGGAATACCTGGGCCTAGCCCGGGACGTACGAAATCGATTGCTGGAAATAAAGTTTGAGAAATGGGAGGAACTTTGCCGTAATCTCTCAGAGTCAGATCACGAATTTTGGCGGGTTCTCTCAGAAAACGAGTCAGATCGCGAATTTCGGAGAATTATATATAAGCATTCAATTATAAATGTCATTATAATACCGTATCGAAGCACGGGTATCTTGCTAGTACATACCAAAAAATTAAAGATATTACAAACGTGAAAACTGGTATTTGGAATCTCCTTTTAAAAATAAAGAAACATGCATCTGGCGGGATCAACTTGGTAGGGGAGGGTGAAAACGGAGATGAATTCCTTTTACGAGGATACATATAGCTCAAAAACTGAAGAGAATTTATAGTCGTGATAATTGGTATTTGGAAGCTTTTTTAAAGAAATTGGTACTGTTTGTTTGTGGAAAATTCACTTGAGTGGGGAGTGTCAAAGGAAGTGAAAAAAATTGAATTCTTTTTCTGGAGAAAATTATATCTCAGAACTGAAGGTTACAGATGTGGAAATTGGGATTTGGAATCTCCTTTAAAAATAAAGAAACATACATTTTCTGGATGGGTGAAATCAACTTGACGGGTGGGGGCTGTGTGAAAAAGAAGTTCATTATAATTGGTATTTGGAAGCTCCTTTGTAAATAAAGAAACAAATATATTTGGTTTTCGGAAATTGCACTTAAAAGGGGTGAATGAATTGAAAAAATAGTTGAATTCTTTGTATGAGGATACTTGTATCTCAAGAACTCTAGATTTTTTCAAAATAAATGCACACTTTTGGGGAGTGGTTAATCAACTTAACGGGTAGGAAGTGGGGGTGGGGTGAAAAAGCAGTTGAATTACTTTTATGACGATACTTATATCTCAAAACTGAAGATGTTACAGACGTGCAAGGTATTATTTGGTTATCTAAAAATAAAGAAACACGCATTTGTTTTTTTTTTTAGAAAAAAGTAATGGGTGTGGGGTGCAAAATAAGTAAATAAGGAGTTGAAATATATTTTCGAGGATACTTTATCTTAAAAACTGAAGCTGTTACAGACGTGAAGGTTGGTATTTTGAATTTCCTTTCAAAATAACCATTTTTTTGTTTTGGAAAGTCCACTTAAGGCGGGAGAGGGGTGGAAAGAAATGAAGAGAAGAAGGTGAATTATTTTTATGAGGATACTTATATCTCAAAAGCTAAAAATGTTAAAGATTTTGAAAATTGGTATTTGGAATCTCCTTTGAAAATCCAAGAAATACGTATTTTTTAGTTTTTGGATAATCCGATGAATAGTGTGTGAACAGGAGTGACAAACGTGGTGAATTTAAAAAAAGACTAGATCTGCAAATTATCTCAGATACAGTATGTAACGTATTACAGATTTGAAAGCTGGTATTTGGAATTTCTGTAAAAGTAAAGAAACATTTTTTTCGGAAAGTCCACTTAAGGGGAAGTGAAAAAAGGAGGTGAATTTCTAAAATTAGCATTTCTACAGTATATCTCAAAAACTTAAAAAATGTTACAGACGTGAACGTTGGTATTTGGAATCTCCTTTAAAAATAAGGAAACCCATATTCTTTGGTTTTTGGAAAAAAGCCTTGACTGAGGGGGAGGAGAATTGAAAAATTAGTTCAATTATTTGTATGAGAAGATATATATATTGTCCCCTATTTCCCGGACAGGCTCAACTGGTGCATGAGAGTCGCTTATTTTAGGGACAGTTTAAGGAACAAGAACTGACGACAATTAAAAAACACACAAATAAAAACAATAAGGTTTGACCTTTATTATAAATAGCACTCCTTTTTAAACAAATGAAACAAAAAATTTAACAAAATCTTGATGTTTGAATTCTTATCTCTTCTCGTAAGATAGTGTTAGAGTAAGCTAACTTGACTCATGCTCTTAAATTGCTGTTCAAGAATGGAAACGGAAAAAAACAATAATTTCTTATTAACACAGCACCACACACAATTAACAACCAGATATAAACAAATTATATAAACATCGTGATAAACATACATTCCACAAGGAGGTTATACAAACTTAAAAGGAGCAAAGAGAGAATGTAAAGATTGGTCACTAAGTCTTTGGAGTCGTTTAATGTAGATGGAGCCACCACAATAGTTTGAACAATTCTGACTATCTGCTCTTTCCACACTGAAGCATGATATGCACTGAAAGGTTAATAAAATCAAAATTAGCCTCATCTGGCTTATTGGAAGCAAAAGAGTTTGGTAATGAACCTCATCCTATCATTATTGAATTATTTCATTAACAAACTGGCTATTGCAACACAATATTTCACATCATAAATATAAATCTCATTTATTCAAAAACGATTCTTAAATGCCAACAAAGTCTAGAAAATCTCACAAATAATGCTGAAATGTTTGTATCATAATCTCGTCTTAATCATGATTAATAATTCCATTTAATCAAAGTAATTTTTACAGCTCAAATTTGAAAAAATTAAATGCCTGAGAATTAAATTTAATTAATATGATTTCAAAAATTAAATCGATCCTAGATTTCTCAAATTATTTTCATACCATAAGTAAACCTTCTTAGAATATCCTCCAAGATGATTCAAATTAATTCTGTCATTTATAAGTTAACGTTGTGCAACGCAAAGAAAAATTTAAAACTGTTTAAATATTCCTGTCTACAGAACTTTGTTCGTATGAGGTTGAAATAATACGGGCTTATTCATTTTTACTAGCACATTAATATAAAATGTAATGAATTATCCCATAAAAATTCCTAAACATAATAAATTCAACCAAATAACTTAGCATGAACAATGCCGAAATAACCTACACCCACCATGATGAACATGTGGACAGGTTAAAACCACATTTAATAAATCAGTAGAAAATATTCCTACCTACTGCACTTACACCACACTCGCACATACGATACACAAATTTATGTACAGTATTTGCATTGGAATTCTAGAATTTTATTTTTATGTTCTGATTTTTAGTCATAATCCTATCAATGGAATGATCAAATAATAGTATTTAATAACTCGTAATGTTCGACTGTCGGTAGCACATGATTGAATATGGGCAATCACTTTTGAAAGAAGTAGTAGGATTTACACGACGTTGATCACATAAAAATCAGCAACATGCCATTCAGAAGAAATAGACAACAATTATCACCCCATTAATCAGGTTAAATATCAATGTCACTGGGCATGCGGTCTGTGAGTAACGATAAATTATTTTTATCTCTAAATCTCATTAATATTATTCTCCATGTGCTCAAAATTCGCAGAACGTATGGTAACCCAAGACACATGCTTCTCCAAAATAAATCCATAAATTAATCCCGCAGGCTTTCGTTTCATTCCAGACCCATAATTCACCAATAGAGCACACATTAAATATATCACAAGAACAATAAACATGATTATCACTAAAGACCATTAATCTCTCATCTAACGGGTCTATAATAATAATAATAATAATAATAATAATATTAATAATAATAATATAATAAATAATAGATTATTAGTTACGCCATAAGTCTGAATTTAACACTGCATTAAATGACACTAACCCACCTAAGTTCACAGAAATGCATAAGAAACACATTGAAATCTTGTCAAATAAGACTTAACAAAATTCTGTCCCACACAAGTTCGCAAATCAAAGATTGTTTAAATCAAATTACCTTTTATCGGAAGGGTCCATTCTTTTTAAATAATAGGTTTAAATATTTGCAAGGATTAGAATGAATCTCAGAAGACACTCTATAACTAACTACACTAATAGAGACCAAATAACATTCATACACAATGTAACTATACTACCATGACACCATGAGAATGAAATAGGAAAATATTGCAATTTTGAACTAACCTAACAGAAATACTGATTTAAATGAAGAGGTTCACATTACTTCTACAAAGATGGACAGTAAAATGTTACGAAAATGTACTTATGTTTTTGATGTAACTCGATCTATCCAGGTGATTGGAAACTGCTCACATATTGCAGGTCGTCCTCGTTATTCTCTCCCTCATGTTAGATTGTGCCTGCATTTAGCACAGCATGTCGACAGCAAAGTCCATTTTCTCAGATGAATTGTTTGCTCCTCTTGTAAATTGATGAAACATCCTGATGTGGCTGGTTATTGTGATTTGTAGAGGTCCTTTTCTATCTTGAAATTCCGAAGGTAGCTGAAACTTACACAAAGTAGTCTTAGCAAAATTGTCAAGTTTAACCACGTTGAATAATTAGCTTGATGTACACACTTAACTTCGAGGTTCGTGAAGTCTGCAGAAGTACGGAGTCAAATAATAAAGAGAAGATTTTAATGCATTTAACATGAGTTTATATTCCATCAGCTAAGGAGGTGTGGCTTTGTCCTGATGCTTAATTGGTTGTCATGACGTTCGTTAATTTGTTGTAATTGTTTCCAGAAATCACTGGTGCTCCAAGTGAAACTATGACCAGCGCTCGTCTGCGGAAGGGGCCTTGAAAAATTCCAAGCTGGCCACGTGACTATCTAGTGTCATTGATTGCTGGCTGGAAAAATCGATACTCTGGCCTTGCTCAAAACTTGCCAAACCACTTTTCTGAATTACAACACAGCTACTCATGAATAAAACATGACACTGCACTTCTAATAAAAGAATGATGTTGGCAATTAAAAATACCTAATAAAATGCTTATTATAGGCCAAATTTGAAGGGGACAATATATATACACTGACTGACAGAGCAAATGCAACACCAAGGAGGAGTGGTTCGAAAGGTATGAAAGTTGGGGAAAAACAGAGTCGGCACGGAAGAATAATTGATGTTTATTTCAAACCGATATGCAGGTTACACAATGCGCACGGCATCGACTCAGTAGGATGTAGGACCACCGCGAGCGGCGATGCACGCAGAAACACGTCGAGGTACAGAGTCAATAAGAGTGCGGATGGTGTCCTGAGGGAATGGTTCTCCATTCTCTGTCAACCATTTGCCACAGTTGGTCGTCCGTACGAGGCTGGGGCAGAGTTTGCAAACGGCGTCCAATGAGATCCCACACGTGTTCGATTGGTGAGAGATCCGAAGAGTACGCTGGCCACGGAAGCATCTGTACACCTCGTAGAGCCTGTTGGGAGATGCGAGCAGTGTGTGGGCGGGCATTATCCTGCTGAAACAGAGCATTGGGCAGCCCCTGAAGGTACGGGAGTGCCACCGGCCGCAGCACATGCTGCACGTAGCGGTGGGCATTTAACGTGCCTTGAATACGCACTAGAGGTGACGTGGAATCATACGCAATAGCGCCCCAAACCATGATGCCGCGTTGTCTAGCGGTAGGGCGCTCCACAGTTACTGCCGGATTTGACCTTTCTCCACGCCGACGCCACACTCGTCTGCGGTGACTATCACTGACAGAACAGAAGCGTGACTCATCGGAGAACACGACGTTCCGCCATTCCCTCATCCAAGTCGCTCTAGCCCGGCACCATGCCAACCGTGCACGTCTATGCTGTGGAGTCAATGGTAGTCTTCTGAGCGGACGCCGGGAGTGCAGGCCTCCTTCAACCAATCGACGGGAAATTGTTCTGGTCGATATTGGAACAGCCAGGGTGTCTTGCACATGCTGAAGAATGGCGGTTGACGTGGCGTGCGGGGCTGCCACCGCTTGGTGGCGGATGCGCTGATCCTCGCGTGCTGACGTCACTCGGGCTGCGCCTGGACCCCTCGCACGTGCCACATGTCCCTGCGCCAACCATCTTCGCCACAAGCGCTGCACCGTGGACACATCCCTATGGGTATCGGCTGCGATTTGACGAAGCGACCAACCTGCCCTTCTCAGCCCGATCACCATACCCCTCGTAAAGTCGTCTGTCTGCTGGAAATGCCTCCGTTGACGGCGGCCTGGCATTCTTAGCTATACACGTGTCCTGTGGCACACGACAACACGTTCTACAATGACTGTCGGCTGAGAAATCACGGTACGAAGTGGGCCATTCGCCAACGCCGTGTCCCATTTATCGTTCGCTACGTGCGCAGCACAGCGGCGCATTTCACATCATGAGCATACCTCAGTGACGTCAGTCTACCCTGCAATTGGCATAAAGTTCTGACCACTCCTTCTTGGTGTTGCATTTGCTCTGTCAGTCAGTGTATATACCAAAAAATTTAAAGATGTTACAAACATGAAAACTGATATTTGGAATCTCCTTTAAAAATAAAGAAAACACATTTTGGGGGGATCAACTTGGTAGGGGGTGTGTGAAAATGGAGATGATTTTTTTATGAGGATACATATACATAAAAAAACTGAATAAGTTACAGTCGTGATAATTGGTATTTGGAAGCTGTTTTGAAGAAACTGGTACTGTTTGTTTTTGGAAACTTCACTTGAGTGGGAAATGTGGAAGGAAGTGAAAACGAATTGAATTCTTTTTCTGGAGAAACTTATATCTCAGAATTGAAGGTAAAGACGTGGAAATTGGAATTTTGAATATCCTTTCAAAATAAAGAAATATGCATTTTTTGGATGGGGGAAACCAACTTAATGGGCGGGTGTGGAGTGAAAAAGAAGTTGAATTATTTTCATGAGGATATTTATATCTCAAAAACTAAAGATGTTTCAGACGTGAAAATTAGTATTTGCAATCTCCTTTAAAAATAAGGCAACACGCATTTTTGGTGGGAAATCAATTTGGGAGCGGTATATCTCAAAACTGAACATGTTACAGTCGTGATCTCCTTTATAAATAAAGAATCTAATATATTTGGTTTTCAGAAAATCTACTTAAGGGGGGTGAATGAATTGAAAAATTAGTTGAATTCTTTGTATGAGGATACTTATATTTAAAAAATAAGGATGTTAAAGACGGAATCTCCTTTAAAAATAAACACACACTTTTGGGGAGGGGGAATCAACTTATCGGGTAGGAAGGGGGGGGGGGGGTTGAAAAAGCAGTTGAATTACTTTTATGGCGATACTTATATCTCAAAACTGAAGATGTTACAGAAGTGAAAATTAGTATTTGGAATCTCCTTTAAAAATAAAGAAACAAGCTTTTATTTTTTTATTTTTTTCGGAAAATCAACGTAAAGAGTGTAGAGTTGAAAATAAGTAAATAAGGAGTTGAAATATATATACGAGGATACTTTATCTTAAAAACTGAAGCTGTTACAGATCTGAAGGTTGGTATTTTGAATTTCCTTTCAAAATAAGCACTTTTTTCTTTTTTGTTTTGGAAAGTCCCAGGATGCAAAATCGCGGGGGGAAGGGAGGGATTTTCTCCCACCGATAATTTTATCTCAAAAGTTCCCCCCAACTAAAATTGCCCGGGGGGATTCTCTCATTATAAAATTATGAGAAAAATGTAGAACACATATAATTTATGACTGAAATTAATGATTTTTACTGCACATATTTTTATGAACACATCAGCAATAATTCAAGTGACATCCAGACCTTCAGCAATAAAACAATGCAGCAGTGGCAATCCAGACCTGAAACCTATTATTCATATTTCACTCTGACAAGTCCATCTGAAACCCAGGAAAAAATATAAATTACTTGAAGCTCTCCTCCTCTGTAATTTCTCTAAATAGATCGAGCTTACACCACTCCTGTACTTCTTGGAGAGGGTGTGTTTCCGATAAGTAGCCAATAGGACAATATTCACTTAAGCAGAGTACAAACCGACAAAATTTTTCAGTCGAAACTTAGCCCTGATAGAGGAAGGTTCCACTAATAAAGCAATAAATCAGGACAAACCGCCCCTCGTCTGGCCTTTCGTAAGAAAGCAACAGACTCTCAACACTTCTCAGCTGATTTGAATAATGTTCTATTGTTTATCATTCTCGTTATAACAACAAAATTCAAAAGAAAGAGCTACAATCTACATTTGTCTGGGGGGGAGGGGTAATTAAATTACAGGAGAAATTTAAACCCCCCCGTGAAATACTGTCTGAATAAACACTAGTAGTTAAGCCCTATGTCCAGAGGAAAGAGACATAAATATTTTTTCTCGGAAAATCCACTTAAGGGGAACAAAAAAGGCGGTGTATTTTTAGAATGAACATATCTACAGAATATTTAAAAAACTTACATGTTAAAGAAGTAAAAATTGGTATTTTTAATCTCTTTCAAGAATAAGAAACACGTAATTTTTTGTTTAGGGAAAATCCACTTGTGGCAGGGGCGGGTAGAAAGGACTGAAAAGTGGGTCGAATACTTTTTATTAGGAAACTGAAGACGTTACAGACGTAACAATTCATGATTGAAATCTCATAAAGAAATGCATATTTTTTGTTTTCGGAAAATCCACTTAGGCGGGAGTGAAAAAATTGAAAAATTAGTTAAATTATTTGTATGAGTCTACTTATATCTCAAAAATAAAAGATGTTACAGACATGAAAATTGGTGTTTCGAATCCCCTTTAAAAGTAAAGTAACACATATTCCTTTGATTTTGGAAAATACAATTAAGGGGCTGAAAGAATTGAAAAATGTATTGAATTATTTATATGAGGATACTTATTACTTATATCTTATGAAAACTAAAGTTGATACAGACATGAAAATTGTTATTTGGAATCTCCTTTAAAAGAAAGAAATGCACATTTTAGGGGGAAAATAAACTTGGTGGGTAGGGGTGAAAAGGAATTGAATTCCTTTTATGAGGACACATATCTCAAAAACTGAAGATGTTACAGTCGCGATAATTGGTATTTAGAATCTCCTTAATAAATAAACACGTATTTTTTTGTTTTTTGTTTTTGGAGAATTCACTTATAGAGGGAGAGTGAAAGGAAGTGAAAAAATCTAAATCTTTTTATGTCGATACTTATATCTCAAAATCTGATGGTTACAGACATGAAAATTGGTGTTTGGAATCTGCTTTAAAAATAAACATGTATTTTTTTGTTTTCAGAAAATTGACTTGGTGGGGAGGGGCGAAAATAAGTAAAGAAGGAGTTGATTCTGTTTAAGAGGATACTTATGTCTCAGAAACTGAAGATGATACAGACGTGAAAGTTGGTATTTTGAATCTCCTTTAAAAGTAAAGAAACACATATTTTTTTGTTTTTGCAAAATCCACTTAAAGGGAGAAGGGGTGGAATAAAAGGGAAAAAAGAAGTTGAATTCATTTTATGAGGATACTTATATATAAAAAAAAACTGGAGATGTTACAGATGTGAAAGTTGGTACTGTATTTTGAATCTCCTTTAAAAATAAAGAAACACATACTTTTTTGTTTTCAGAAAATCTACTTAAGGTATTGAAAAGAATTGAAAAAGTGGGTGAATTTTGAAAATGAATATGGTTTTGTTTTCAGAAAATCCACTTAAGGGATTGAAAAGAATTGAATAAGTGGGTGAATTTTGAAAATGAGTACTGGTATATCTACAGTATATGTCAAAAACTTAACATGTTACAGACATGAAACTTGGTATTGGGAAAGTCCTTTAAAAATACAGGAACACGTACTTTTTGTTTTCAGAAAAGGCACTTAGCGGAGGGGTGAAATGAAGTGAAGAAAGATGTGAATAATTTTTAATGAGGATGCTTATATCTCACAAACTGATGGTGTTACAGACGCGAAAATTAGTGTTTGGTATCCCCTTTAAAAATAAAAGAACAGGTATTTCTTTTCGTTTTCAGAACATGGGAAGGACTGATAAAGGGATTCTTATAGCCTATCTCAAAAACTGAAAATGTTATGATGAGGAGATGGTTATTTGGAATCTCCTTTAAAAATAAACTTTCTTTATTTTTTTGAGAAAATACTGTTTCTCATATGAACAGTTGTATGTTGCATGGTATTCTGAGCCCCAAAAGGCAATAACACAAACTTGGTTTACAAACAGTTTCCAGGGTAAATGTAATTCAGTTTGTCGGTGAATGTTTATTCTTTAGGGATTTTCAGATAATGTCTTAGTACAGTACTGAGGAACGATTACTTTTATTATTTTACGAAATCCACGTGAGCTAGTGACTGCTAGTCTACCATTTAGGCATTTAAACCAATTTTTTTCTTTGACAAATATTCTGACTCAGAACCACATAAACATATGAATCAACTGAATTACTCAACTGTATGCCAACAGCAGAATATTTTAAATTAATAACAGCAATTACCACCAACAGTGCAAAAACTGTTGCCTATCTTGTCAGCAAACTACCTTATATTCTCTTTAAGGCTTTTTTATTTTGGTTACTGGGCAAGTTGGCTGTGTAATTAGGAGCACGCAGCTGTGAGTTTGCATCCGGGAGATAGTGGTTTCGAACCCCAGTGTCGGCAGCCCTGAAGATGGTTTTCCGTGGTTTCCCATTTGCACACCAGGCAAATGCTGGGGCTGTACCTTAATTAAGGCCATGGCTACTTCCTTCCCAGTCTTAGCCCTTTCCTATCCCATCGTAGTCATAAGACCTATCTGTGCCGGTGCGACGTAAAGCAAATATGTAATATGTAATGTAAAGCAAATAGCAAAAAAAATTCCAATATGCAGCTGATGACTGAAGAAATCCACATTATACAGAATGTTTAGTGAATGATTTTTAGCTACCTGATCTTACTGGTGCTTATAATGAATGTTGGCCAAGTGTGGGCAGCGAGAGATGATGTGCTGTGCATTCTCTGTGTTTCTGGAACAGCAGCAGCAGTTGTGTATGACAACTATTGGATCATTCATGATGAATCTGTAGTAGATCCGTGTAACAGTAATTGATCTTGGATGGCCAAAACAAAACTTTCTGTTTCTGGGAAAAAGACCAGAATATGTAAGCCAAGCATGTAACGCAGGCTTGTCAATATGAGACTGATCCAGGTCATGGGGGTAATTCCTGTGAAGAGGTTTTTCTTCGATGCTCCCATATTTATCTCCTTTGTGGGTGAGGCAGGTAAAGGCATTTCTGATGACGATAGATTCAGAGGTGTGTAGATTATATCAGCTCTGCACACAGCTTGATGAAGACATAAAGTTTTAGTTCTGGAGTGGAAATATTATCATAAATTTGATATCTAATTGTTGTGTAAATTTACAATGGATTAGAAGCCCCTTCCACCTTCTGATGTCCCCCCGAAGGTGAGGAGCAATAGAATAACACCCACGGTATCCCACAGTAAGAGGCAACTGACAGGGCCCCAGGGGTTCTTAACTTGGGAGTGTGGGTTGGTGGCCACGGGGCCTTTAGCTGAGTCCTGGCATTGTTTCCACTTACTTGTGGCAGGCTTCTCACTTTCCTGTATCCTATATGACCTCCCTTTTTAGACTCTTGTTCTTTTTCAACCTTGACAGTGTTAGATTTCCGAGGTCTATGGAATCTTTCATTTACATGCCCTTTATGAGCAATACCCTTTTCTTTTTCTTTCTTGAAGTGTTGGACCCCTTTAATTTTTCCATCTGATTAATGTTAATATAGGATGGTTGCCCAGTTGTACCAGGTGTTCGCATAAGTCTTTTCTGGTTTCACTAAGAGATGGCGCCAGCGAACAGTACACAGCGTATAAATTTGGCACATACGTCAGTTTGTTCGCCTGACATTAACCTACCAACACACACAAGTTAACTTCGCCAAACACTAGCATCTGTGTTGTATCACTCGGTGATCATGTCGACGTTTGTGCCTGAAAAAGAACATTTATGGCGCACATTGCTTTTCTTATTTAATCAAAAGAAAATGGCTGTGGAATGTCATTATTTGCTGGGAAACATATGGTGAACAAGCTCCATTGATTAGAACATGTGAGACATGGTTTTGACAATTCAAAACGTGGTGATTTCAATGTGAAAGGCAGTGCGCACTCTGGTAGACCACAAAAGTGCAAAGATGAGCAATTTCAGACGTTAGTGAATGATGACCCAACTCAAACTCAACAGCAATTGGCACAAGCATTGAATGTGTCACAAGAAACAATCAGCAGACATTTATGAGCAATTGGGAAGATCAAAAAACCCAGTAAATGGGTCCCACACAATTTGAAAGAACATCAAATAGAAAATCGCAAAGTCACTTGTGAAATGCTGCTTCAACGCCACAATAGAAAATAATTTATGTACCGAATTGTGAGGGGTGACGAAAAAAGGATTTGTTTTGAAAACCCGAAGTGGCGAAAATCATGGTTGTCACTTGGCGAAGCCTGTCCTTCAACACCGAAGCCAAATCGCTTTGGCAAGAAGACCATGCTTTGTGTCTGGTGGGACCAGAGCGGTATTAAGTATTATGAACTCTTGAAGCCCAGCGAAACCTTCAATGCACAGTGCTATCACCAACAAATGATTGATTTAAATTACGCATTGATCGAAAGATGACCAGAATGGGCCAGAAGACACAGCTAAATCATTTTGTTACACGACAATGTGCCATCTCACACAGCAAAACCAGTGAAAAGCACCTTGAAATCACTTGGATGGGATATCCTTCCGCAACTGCCGTACTACCCTGACCTGGCGCCATCTGACTATTACCTCTTTGCATCAATGGGAATGTGCTCGCTAAGCAGCACTTCAGCAATTTCGAGGAAGTTGGAAAATGGCTCGACAAATGGTTTGCCACAAAAGACAAGCAGTTTTTCTAGCATGGTATTCATAACTTACCTGAAAGATGGGCGAAGTGTGCAGAAGCCGATGGCCAATATTTTGAATAAAAAAAAATTGAATTTCCCTTGAAAAATACCTGTTTTCTTTACCACAAAAACTGGCAATAGGTTATGCATACACCTGGGACTTCCTCTTAAAACAATAATCACCACTACCAACAACTTCTGATCTCAGAAGCGTAAGACATTCGGTTGTAGGTTAACGATGATTCATATGGTACAGAGTGAGTGAAACTGCTGTTTTCATTTGTAGCTGCTAAAGTTCTGTTTGGGTCCGTTTTATGATGCCAAAGAGGTATGTGAGTAGTTGTTGTTGTTATGATTATCATAATAATCATAAATATATAATGTAGGACATTTATCTTAATTAATAATTATTACATGCTGAAATCCAAACTGAACTGTTTAAAATGTTTATATATATGCAGCGCTTTTTTTCTGGAAAAAGAATTGCCAGAACTCACAGGAGGGAAATTAAGGAAGAAGACATGGGATTTACTGAACATTTATGAAAGCATGTAATATTCATCGAAACCTACTTACACTGAATTCAAAACAATTTCCAAATTTTTGACATGTCATCATCCTCCTCAGTTCGTTTTCTGGTCTTGCTTTTTGTATCCATGGCTGAATGACGACCTTGTAGCAACCAAGTTTTGACATACTTCGTTGGATCAAATACCATCAAAGGAGGTCCAACAATTTTTATAGATAGTAATGATGTAATGGTTTTCACTGACAAAGATGATCTTTCTGGAATCACAATCAAGTTTATCTGAGAAAATCCCCTTTCACACTCACTTGAAGATATAGCTATTGTATTGAGAGTCCTCTAAACCCAATAAAGTTCCCTGGGCATTTCTTCTCTGAATTTCAGATGATCTCTGAAGGCTCGAATAGCCTTGCCAGTGTGCCTATTTCTGCTTCTCCATACAGAATATTTTCTCTTGAGTTTGCTGGCCAATTCCTAGAATCCAGAACTCTTGCACATCTTGACAGTTCAGTGTCTTCTTTGGAAACATGGTATATAACATATAATTTGTCCATAAAACTCTTAAATCTATTGATCCCAGAAACCTCTTTCACATTTCAATCCTGTTCAATTCGTGTAAATCAATTTCAGTTTCAAAATTGTAGAAAGACTGGTTCATTTTTGCCACCTTATAAGCAGTACGAAATACTTTACAAGTAATTTCCTTTTCTCTCTTTAATGACTTTAGACAAACTGTCTTAAGTTTTTCTTTTTTCCCTTCTTCAGTTATTTTATTAGCACTTTTATGTCCAGCACTTTCTTCGTGGTCAAAAATCTTTTTCCTGAGAGATGTTAGCTTCTGGTTACGATTTTCTCCGTAAGACACAATTTCACAGTTTATCCACTCTTTTGTTAGTCGCATACCTACATTCTTCTGTACACCTAAACTTCCAACATTTTTGCACACTGAGCAACCTAATTTGCCGTCATGAAAATACAACCAATCGTTTTTCTTTACAAAATCCTTCTTTTGTTCTGCAGTCCAACAACTAGGGCACAGATTTTGAAATTCGCTTTGATCTTTACAGACCGTTATGGAACTCGTCGACACATCTGTAGCTTCAAGTTCCACACTTGAGTTTTATGATACTCAAGCTTGATGGAATGATGAACTGCTTGGGCAATTTTTGCGTTTGGTGGTAGGCACAGAAAAATACTCTGAAATTCTTTTCATTCTCGCCTCGTGGTCGACAGATTTATGTTATGTCTATTGCCACGTAAGAAGTAGTACAAACTACGGCTGAGAATGCAATAAACTCAGGCAATTATCTACATCAATGAACAACAGTACTCTACATTGAGGGCAATCCAGATGAAACGTAACTAGAACTGGGACCAATATACAAAACAGCTACAAAGTGAGCAAAGAAAGAACAAGAACGAATAACATATATCCATGCTGCCCACAAACCAGAAGAATGTTTTCGATTTTGATTTATTTCGGTTCTCGAAATAACAAGGCGATATGCGATATTTCCCTTTCAATTAAGGTCATTTAGCACGGGAAAAGTAAAAATAATATTTTAAAAATTCCTTAACCTGAAAAACATTATATTTAAAGTCTAAATATTTTTTTAAGATTTGTATCCACGAAGAGGTTCCAGAACGCTGTTCCGGTGCGTTCTGCCAGAAAAAAAGCCCTGTATATATGTCATAAATGAGGATAGTGTCAGTGATGAGGAACTCCTGTGCTATACAGCAAGTAAAAAAACACACTGTTAAACAATATGGGGCTTGTATGCCCATATAGTTTTTACTCCCATGTGTAGGCTCATTTGAGTGGGGATTTTGCTAATTTTCTCTTCAAGCCTTTTACATATGGTTTACCACTGTTTAACTTAATTTCATTGAGTCGGGTACACTATTTTGAACATACTACAGGTATGTTATTATGGTACAGGTGTTAGAATTAGTGTTCGACAGACTGGAAAGCTTTAAAGTTATATTGTATGAGTTGACACTAAGTAGTATGGCTTCCTTCTTAACAAACATCTTACTACACATTCATCTCAGTGATTACTTCTCTAACTATTCAAATGTTATACTCTACAGACACTTTTGATATGGCTACCTGTTATACAGGCAAATATGGGAAATACTGGACAGTA
Source organism: Anabrus simplex (assembly GCF_040414725.1). NCBI lineage: Eukaryota > Metazoa > Arthropoda > Insecta > Orthoptera > Tettigoniidae > Anabrus > Anabrus simplex. The sequence goes on along the minus strand of NC_090266.1, from coordinate 412,176,248 downwards.
AATATGGGAAATATTGGACAGTAAAATGATGATTGCACATTGGGTATGCATTATATTGTTAATATTTTAAATTCTGGAAATTCTTATTTACTATATTTCTTAAGAAATTAATATCATGAAGCAATGACTACATATTGATCTATTGTCCTTGTACGGTACATCATGTTTTAATCCAATGCAACTTGCACCAGTGGTTCATGAAGAAACAAATTCAGACGTTAAAAAGTATTTCTTTCACATCTAATATCCATATTTAAAAATGGGTACCTATTTATCAGTATGAATTTTTACAGAGAAAGATGTCTCTGAGGATAAAATCAGCCAAATAGATTCAAAGGCACATCTATTCATGCTAACCCAGGTACAGCCTTTGAAGTTCACTCAAGCTTCCACTTTATACATGTAATGTGTTTTAACTTCATTCACCTTTAATTTATTCATTACTTCAATATCTTTCAATCTACTTTCATTTCTTTTTATGCATTACTTTTCTTCATCCGGTTTATTCTTTTTGCCTACTTTCTTCACTCTTCTCACTTTCCTGTTACTATCATCTGGGATCTAACAAACAGAGTAAATTCTGAAAATAATTTCTTTTAATTACTCTGTTGTATAAGAAAATAGATCCCATGCCATAAGGTTAAGATTTTATTTTAATCCATCAGATAGAAATTGTGATTTACTGGTCTTTCATTCTTTACCTGTGTGTTGTTCTGGAAATACATTCCTATTCCTATTCTCATCATTGCCATAAGATCTCTCTACATCAGCATGATGAAAAATAATAGTGAAAAGATAATAATCAATTCATAGCTCTATAATGGAGAGGCACATTAATAAATGTGAAGAAAATTCCACTGCTGAGGAGCGCCACGGCACATTTGAATCTGGTGCTGGAAATGACAGTGGACAAATCACTAATGGCAAATTATTAAAGAAGCAGGTACTTCCAGTACAGCTGAAAACAATGTACAACACCATCATTAATTTGCACCAGTTGAAAGTTTTTCTACCAACCACCAAGGCACACAAAGGCAGGCGGTGATTCTTTTGGCATAATTATATGAATCATATGCTGCTACTTGAAATCCTCTCATACTGAAACATACTGTATATGATATGTTGCAGAACATGTCATCACCAGGAATTTATCACTCTATCCTGATCTTGCTACCAACATAAATGTTTCAAAACATTGTAGACTGGAAGAGAGTAGAGTTAATAATCATATGGAGCTAATAATTCTCAGCGAAATAGAAATGCCCAGGCAAGAATTTGAAGATAAGCTTCTGAATGTTTTCCAACATCTAAAGAAGATACCCGCATCCAGGAAATAGTGGGTTCGAACCCCACTGTCGGCAGCCCTGAAAATGGTTTTCTGTGATTTCTCATTTTTACACCAGGCAAATGCTGGGGCTGTACCTTAATTCTGTGGCTTGGTTCTAAAAGGGCCAATGTCAAAAAACCTGTTTTTGATCTATGAGCATTGGAAGTTTTGCTTATAGTTTTCCAATTATTTTTTTCAACAACTAACTCTAAATCCAATTAATTGGGTGGTGAAAAGGGGGTGAATTTTTAAAATGAGTGTATCTATATCACAAAACTTTTCAAGTTTATAGATGTAACAATTAGTATTTAGAATCTCCTTTAAAAATAAAAAACACATATATTTTTGTTTTCAGAAGATCCCAATAGGAAGGGTGGAAAAGGGTGAAAATATGTTGAATGCCTTTAATGAGACTAATTATATTTCAGAACCTGAAGATATTTCAGACCTGAAAATTGGTATTTGGGATCTACTTTAAAAATAATAAAGAAACAGGTATTTTTCGTTTTTGGAGAATCCAAATAATGGGGGTGAAAAGGAGGGTGAATTTTTAAAATGGGTGTATCTACATCTTAAAATTTTAAAAGTTTACAGATGTGAAAATTGGTATTTTGAATCTCCTTTAAAAATAAAGAAACATGTATTTTCTGTTTTCGGAAAATCCCAATAGGCGGAGTGAAAAAGGGGTTGAATGCCTTTAATGAGGATACTTGAATCTCAAAAACTGAAGATATTACACACCTGAAAATTGGTATTTGGGATCTCCTTTAAAAATAAAGAAGCACGTATTCTTTTTGTTTTTGGAAAATCCAATTAATGGCGGTTAAACAGGAGTGACATATTGGGGTGAATTTTTTGAAAGACTATATCTACATAATATCTGATAAACTAGAATGTTACAGACGTAAAAAGTGATATTTGGAATCTCCTGTAAATGTAAAGGAACATAGTTTTTGGAAACTCCTTTTAAGGGGAACTAAAAAGGGGGTGAAATTTTAAAATGAGAATTTATACAGCATATCTCAAAAAACTTAACATGTTACAGAAGTGAAAAATTGTATTTTTATCTCTATTAAAAATAAAGAAACGTGTATTTTTAGTTTTGGGAAATGCCACCTGGGTGGAAGGTGGGGGGGGGGGGTAAAAGTGACTGAAAATTGTGTTGCATTCTTTTAATTAGGCTACTGTTATCTCAAAAATGAAGATGTTACGGACGTGAAATTTGATACTTGTAATCTGCTTTAAAAGTATAGAAACACATATTCTCGGAATATCATATGAATGGGGGGGGGGGAGGTGAAAGAATTCAAAAATGAATTGACTTAATTGTATGAGAATACTTACATCTAATAAAAACTAAAAGTTGTTAGGGCCTTCAGACGTGAAAATTGGTATTTGCATCTCCTTTAAAAACAAAGAAAAGCCCTTTTGGGAGGAGGGATAATCTTGGGAGGCGGGAGTGAAAAGGAGTTGAATTCCTTTCATGAGGACACATAAATCAAAAACTGAAGAAGTTACAGTCGTGATCATTGGTATTTAGAAAATCCTTTACTATTAAAGAAACAAGTATTTTTTGCCGGAAAATTCACTTCGGGGAAAGTGAAAAAAGTGAATTATTTTAATCTCAAAACTGAAGGTAATAGACGTAAACAATAGTGTTTGGAATCTCCTTCTTTTAATTTTTTTCTTGGGGGGGGGGGTGTAAATAAACATAACGGCGGTGAGGTGTAAAAGGATGTGAGACCACTTGATTTTACTGTTCATAATGTATTTATAAGGAGCCTCCATTGCTCAGGCGGCAGCACGCCATCCTCTCACAACTGGGTTCCGTGGTTCAAATCCCGGTCTCTCCATGTGACATTCGTGCTGAACAAAACGGAGGCGGGACAGGTTTTTCTCCGGATACTTCATTCCAGCAACACTGTCCAATATAATTTCATTTCATTTGTCATCCATTAACCATTGCGCCAGAGGAGTGCGACGGGTTTCTGCTGCCGGCACAATTCCTATTGTCGCCGCTAGATGGGGGCTTTATTCATTCCATTCCTGACCCTGTCGAATGACTGTGTAAACAGGCTGTAGATTTTCGATGTACTTATTCTCATCATAAACCGATCATTTTTTAATCTTTCCTGTGTTCGTTTTCAAGAGCCATCTCTTCCTTCGGAGAACGTTCTTAGATTACAGTAGATTCTCCTGGCATATAAATAAAAATTTAAACACATTTGAAATAAACGATAGGAATGAGATTGACCGTCCAATTTTTCACCTCTATAATAAGGTCAATAATGCACGGAAGTATGTCATTTGTATGGCCAGAAATCCCCCACACTTGCCTACCGGCGATAATGGTGCTGGTCCCATTCTCAACAATGACAATGGCAGCAGATGTAATTTACCGCCAAGTAGCTGTCTTGCATCTTGCTGTTGGGTCCAGAACATCTATAATAATAATAATAATAATAATAATAATAATAATAATAATAATAATAATAATAATAATAATAATAATAATAATAATAATAATAATAATAATAATAATAATAATAATAATAATAATAATAATAATGTTATGGACCGTCGTCAAATGTGCGGACCGTGCTGGAAACGGGTCCTGGACGGGTAATGACTAAGAATGCACTCCGGCCGCGGGTTCAGTACTGCCAAGGCACCCAAGACAACACCACGCCGGATCTCCTGAAGAATTTGTTCCGTATTAAAAATGCTTATAGTGACCGGGTGGAATACCTGGACCTAGCCCGAGAAGGACAAAATCGATTGCTGGAAAGAAAGATTGAAAAATGGGAGGAAACTTGCCGTAATCTATTAGAAAATGAGTCAGATCGCGAATTTTGTCGTATTCTCTCAGAAAAAGAGTCAGATCACGAAATTCGGCAGATTATATAGGCTATAAAACAATAAGCATTCAAATATAAATTTCAGTATAATACCGTAGCGAAGCACGGGTATCTTGCTAGTCTATATATATAAAATAACTTGTCCTAACCGGCTCACTGACTGATTCTTCACCGCGGAGCCAAAACTACTGGACATAAAGTAATAAAATTTTGGAGATACATTCATATTAACATGTTGGTGCTTGCTAAGGGAGGATTTCTAGATGTTCCGTCGCTAAGGGGATCAAAAGGGGCGTGAATTTTTAAAATGAGTATATCCAAATCTCAAAAACTTAAAAGTTTACAGACGTAACAATTGGCATTTGGAATCTTCTTTAAAAATAAAGGAACACGTATTTTTTGTTTTCGAAAATCCCACTAAGAGAGGTGGAAAAAGGTGAAAAAGTGGTTGAACACCTTTTATGAGGAGACTTATATCTCAAAAAGTGAAGATGTTACAGACATGAAAATTGGTATTTGGAATCTCCTTTGAAAATAAAGAAATACGTATTTTTATGTTTTTGGATAATCCGATGAACTGGGGGGTGAACAGGAGTGACAAACGGGGTGAATTTTTGAAAAGACTATGTCTGCAAATTATCTCAGACACGTAACGTATTACAGATTTGAAAACTGATATTTGGAATTTCCAGTAAAAGTAAAGGATCATAAATATCTTTTTTTGGAAAATCCACTTTAGGGGAACTGAAAAATGGGGTGAATTCTTAAAATTAGCATATCTACAGTATATGTCTAAAACTTAACATGTTGCAGGCGTGAAAATTGGTATTTGGAATCTCCTTTAAAAGTAAGTAAACACGATTTTTTTGGTTTTCAGAAAAGACCCTTAACAGGTGGGGGGGGGGGGAGGGGAGTGAAAGAATTGAAAAATTAGTTGGTTTATTTGTATGAGAATGTATAGGTACACCAAAAATCTAAAGATGTTACAAACGTGAAAACTGGTGCTTGGAATCTCCTTTAAAAATGAAGAAACACGCATTTGGGGGGAATCAACATGGTAGGGGGTATCAAAACGGAGATGAATTCCTTTTACGAGGATACATGTATCTCAAAAACTGAAGTAGTTACAGTCGTGTTAATTGGTATTTGGAAGCTCTTTTCAAGAAACGGGTACTGTTTGTTTTAGGAAAATTCACTTGAGTGGGGAGTGTGAAAGTTATTAAAAAATTGAATTCTTTTTCTGGAGAATTTTATATCTCAACGCTGAAGGTTACAGACATGGAAATTGAAATTTGGAATCTCCTTGAAAAATAAAGAAGCACACATTTTTGTGGGGGGAACCAACTTAACGGGCTGGGATGTAGTGAATAAGGAGTTGAATATTATTTATGAGGATATTTATACCTCAAGAACTAAAGATGTTACAGACATGAAAATTAGTATTTGGAATCTCCTTTAAAAATGAAAAACACCAATTTTTGGGGTCAAATCAACTTGGTGGCGGCGGGGGTGGTGGGGGGTGAAAAAGGGGTTTAATTCCTCTTTTTTGATGATAGGCCTACATATATCTCAAAACTGAAGATGTTACAGTCGTTTTAACTGGCATTCGGAAGCTCCTTTATAAATAAAGAAACAAGTATTTTCAGTTTTCAGAAAATTCATTTAAGGGGAGGGTGAAAAGAAGTGAAAAAAGATAATTCTTTTTATGGAGAAACTTATATCTCAAAAAATTAAGGTTACACACGTGAAAATTTGTATTTGGAATCTTCTTTAAAAATAAAGGAACGCGCATATTTTGGAGAAGGGAATCAACTTCTTTTTTGCTATTTGCTTTACGTCGCACCGACACAGATATGTCTTATGGCGACGATTGGATAGGAAAGGCCTAGGAATGGGAAGGAAGCAGCCGTGGCCTTAATTAAGGTACATCCCCAGCATTTGCCTGGTGTGAAAAATGGGAAATCACGGAAAACCATCTTCAGGGCTGCCGACAGTGGGCTTCGAACCCACTATCTCCCGATTACTGGATACTGGCCGCACTTAAGCGATTGCAGCTATCGAGCTCGGTGGGAATCAACTTAACAAGCTGGGGTGAAAAATGAGTTGAATTCTTTTCATGAGGATACTTATATCTCAAAAACTGAAGATGTTAGAGGCATGAACATTTGTATGTGCAATCTTCTTTCAAAGTAAAAAAGCAAGTGTTCTTTTTCCTTCAGAAAGTCCACTTAAGGGTGGGGGGGTGAATGAATTGAACAATTAGTTGAAATCTTTGAATGAGGATACTTATATCTCAAAAACTAAAGATGTTAAAAAAACGTGAAAGTTAGTATTTGGAAAGTCTTTAAAAATAAAGAGACATGCACTTTTGGGGAGGTTGGAATCAACTTAACTGGTAGGAAGTGTGTGGGTGAAAATGGAGTTGAATTACTTTCATGGGGATTCTTATATCGCAAAACTGAAGATGTTATAGACGTGAAAATTTGTGTTTGGAATCTCCTTTCAAAATAATTAAACACGTATTTTTTGTTTTCGTAAAGTCCTCTTAAGGCGGGAGAGGGGTGGAACGAAGTGATGAAGAAGTTTTTATGAGTATACATTTATCTCAAAACCTGAAGGTGTTATAGACGTACAGACATGAAAACTGATATTTGGAATCTCCTTAAAAGTAATGAAACACGTATTTTCTTTACGGAAAATCCAGTTAAGGGACTGGAAAGAATTGGAAAATCAGGTGAATTTTTATAATGAGTACCGGTACATCTACATTATATGTCAAAAACTTAACATGTTAGAGACAGGAACGTTGGTATTTGGAATGTTCTTTAAAAATACGGGAACGTGTACCTTTTTGTTTTCGGAGAAAGGACTTAAAGGGGGGTGAAAAGAAGTGAAAATTAGTTGAATTATTTTTTATGAGGACACATATCTTAAAAACTGAAGATGTAACAGACGTGATAATTGGTATTTGGAATCTCCTTTAATACTAAAAAAGCGTGTATTTATGTTTTCGGAAAATACACTTACATGGGGGTTGGGGAGGACTGATCAAGGCGTTGAATTCTATTTATGGGGATACTTATGTACATCTCAAAAATTGAAAATGTTACAGATGTGGTAATAGTTATTTGTAAACTCATTTAAAAATAAAGAAACATGTTGTCTTAGCCGCAAACATGGTTTACAAAGAATTTCTGGGGCAAGTGAAACTTACTTTATGGGTGAGTTTTTTTACTTTAAGAATTTTCAGATGATGTCTTAGTACAATGTCGAGGAACGATTACTTTGATCAAATTATGAAATCCACGCGAGCGATGCCGTGGTAATTGCTAGTAACTTTATACTTTCTTTGTGGAAGTCACCTTATTAAACGCTAATTTTTTCTATCGTATTCTTTAAAAATTGTCAGATCTCTAATCTTTATTGTAATCTAACATTATTGGCTTATTTAATTAAACGTTAACTGTTCGTTTAGTACTTAACAGAGACATTGGCCCTTTCAACATGTTGCAAGCCAGGATAAAACGCGTTTGTATCAGTTAATATCCCAATTTTGACAAAAAATGACATTGGCCCTTTTAGAACCAAGCCACAGAATTAAGGCCACGGCCGCTTCCTTCCCACTCCTAGCCCTTTCCTATCCCATCGTCGCCATAAGACCTATCTGTGTCGGTGCGCCGTAAAGCAACTAGCAAAAAAGAAGATACCCAGAAAGTGAATCTATTTTTTTCACCAGAACACCATAAAGAGCCTAGTTTTATGTAGAAAAGCGACACCAAGAGAATACTAGTCAGCTATATAAAAGCACTAGCAGAATTTGGAGGGGAAAATCAGGTATCAAGAAACTTAATATCTAAAGTAAGAACTTGAAAGAAGGTCTTTTAGTATATATTCTAGTCACAAACAGACATATTATACCAGAACTACCTTGAGAGATGTGAAGGAACCAAAGATATTCAATTGACTGGTTACTACTCAACTGTTGCCTTTATCACAGCTTTGGTGATGAGTAGGGGCTGCCTGGCTGAGGCGGTAAAGGCGTACTCGGTTCACCCAGAAGGATGTGGGTTCGAATCCCCGTCAGGAAGTCGTAAAATTTAAGAAATGAGATTTCCACTTCCGGAGGTGCATATGGCCCTGAGGTTCACTCAGCCTACATCAAAAATGAGTACCAGGTTAATTTCTGGGGGCAAAGGTGGCCGGGCATAGAGCTAAGCACTCTACCCCATCAAGTGCCAAGGTTACGAATTAGTGGAAGCCTTTACCTTCCACCACTCCCAGGGCCTTCATGGCCTGTACGGAGATGACTTTGCTTTGTTTTTTTTTTTTTTTTTTTTTTTTTTTTTTAATGAGTACCATGCCTCAACAGCATTCACTTATTCTAAGAAAATACCTAGCAAATCTCCCTGAATGATAAGATCAGAAGAGAAACCAGAAGCGTGGCTAGTTGACACAGTACAAAAGGTAAAAAGATCACTCGCCTCCCAAGTTGACAAAAAAATATGCTTGTACTTTCATGATTGAAAAAGCCTAAAAGCTTAAACGTTCTTAAAATTTGCAATCAATGAAATTAAATTATCATTTCCTTCTGGGAACTTAATTTTTGAGGAAAAAGTAAATCATAAAATTAGTTAATTTAAATTACATCAATTATGATCTTCTGATGGAGGCAATGCTCAAATACACACAACACTTGAATGTATACGCAAAAACAGAGATATTAACTACTACAAATTTTCCATAGTTTCTGTGGTTTTCTTACATATACTACGACAATATGAAAGCAACAATGATTATTACAGGTTTGACAAATTCAAAATGCTCGTTGTAAATTCTCCATTTGTCCTGCAAATAGGAGATTTGCTGTTCGAAAACAGTTCTTGAAAAAATTATGAGGTAGTGGTGTTTTTCTACAATCTTTGATTTGATCTTAAATGTGATTTACCAGCATATGTGCTAAATTTCTGTTCTGTTACCACCAGCAAATTTTACGTACTTTGTCTGCAAAGTGATGTCGTCTGGTGCAAGAGTCTATTTTGCTGAAGTGAAGAACGACATTAAATAAAATATCGTAACAAGTAGACGTTGTGTAAATGTAAAAGCAGTGAAGAGCCGAGTGGCTGTGGACAAAAATCAATCTGCAGAAAGTCATTATTACCAAAAACAATATACAGAAGGGTTTTCATGCCTAGAACCATCGAGGATTGCACATGCAAGTGTGATTTTCCAGAAAAACATGGAGGGCTTAATGTCTGGCGTCACCATATTTAAAAGTCATGAAGAGGATGGATGCATTAAAGGCCATGTTAGATGCTCTCCTATTTTCTGTACTACAAGTATTTTATTTCACAATGTTTTTGATTGAATGTAACCTTCCCTTATTGGTAGCAGGCCATGTTATTATGGACAACCACCGTTAAACGTTGGCATCTCTGCAAAAACAATCAAACAATACTAAAACGTATGAAATGTAAGGTCTAAAATGAAAAGTGTTGTGCGGAACAAAAGATGTTCTACAGGAACTTCATGAAGCCCAAGATTGACAATCATCAAGATGAACTTTTAGATAATGACGGTATCTCGTTCTTTGCATAATCACTGTGGTTAAAAAGAAAAGAAAATGTCATGAGTGCTGAAGATATACAGTAATATAAGCTACAGAATGGTACCTTGATTGCCAACACGTTGATGTTCATGTAAATAGGCTCCCATACATCTCAGAGTACTGTAGGAGAAACCTAGGGAATAAAGTTTGGATAGGAGGAACTCATGGTCTACACAGTCAAATGCTTTGCAATAGTGCCAATAATTTTCTTTAGCATTATATTACCTATGTTGCCCACCCTTGTGGATTTAGTTTTAATTCGCAAGATAGCCGTTTTCACTTGCAGAGATCAGACATAACTAAAATAAAATTTGTGTCTACTTATGGGTCGTGTGTTGTAATTTGCATTTTTTTTAACATTAAGAATTTCATTCTTTAGGTTCCGTATTGAATCCAGATTCACAATAGAGAATTGGGAAAAATTATCCACCTTTTCAATACAATATATTACGTGAGGGTTTTACATTTACCTACAGAATAAAATAACATTCAGCGAGTTCCCTTGAAAAATTCCTCTCTGAATGTGCATGACGTTGGACTCCACTAACGATAGTACTGCTGAGAATTCTATCATGGCTCATTGTAGGTACGAATGAAAAATTGAATCGAATGACTTGTGGTAGTCACAGAAGGCCATAGACAAGGTTTTGTGGTGTTTTTGTGCAATATGTAAAAGCAGATGTCCCAAAAGGGTCAACTCTGGCTCTTTTGCTATTTCCAGTCTTTATCAATGACCTAGTTAGAGCTGACACATTATAAATGTTACACTTATGCTGATGACATACAGCTGTATATCCACGCAAAACTAACAGACATTTTGAACATGTTCCACAGAAGAAGATCATTATGATGATTTCCAGCTGTGATGTAAGTCACACCAGTGACTTTATATCCCATGTTGACTACATCTTTACAAATTACCCAATCAAAAAATTTGATGTAAAAAGATACATAGCTTAAAGATATTAACAGGCACATTCGATGTTAAGTGCTCATCACAAAATAATTTGAACATTGTGAATTCATGCTAAGGAATAGTGAGCAATGTCATGTTTATCACTCAAATACTTTTTGAGTGGTGTTCAGGAAGGCTACAAATTCATTCATACAGGTAGGTTGGGGATTGTAAGGTAAGGATTCAATGCAGTGAAGTCATGGTATACAGTGTGTGTCTCCCTTCAAGGCATAGCCATCCAAGGTCTATGTAAGACTGGGTTACATGATCTGAACATTTCAAATTACATACAAGTCTTACACAGATGCTCTGTGCACTTTGTAGTTTATCTGAGTTCAGTTTTCGTGTCTTTGCAAACTACGTCACATTATATGACATCAAACATTGTTGAAACCGGTACCAGATGTAAATAAACGTGATGTTTTAAATGTAAAACCCTCACGTAATACATTGTATTGAAAAGGTGGATAATTTTCCCCAATTCTCTATTGTAATTTGCATTCAAAAGATTTTCTTTTGCTTCTTCATTTAATGGTACATGAGACAGGATACAAAGTGATCATTCAATTCATCAAGAGAAATCTCCAAATCACCCACCCTGTTCAGTTTATTTAGTCCAAATTGGTGGATTGACTTCCACTAAGTAGCAGGTCTTACATCAGGTTCTATAAAGCCATGGGCATAGCATGGTCAAGCATAGTCAGACGTTTTTTACTGTCTGAGTTATCTGTAGTACATAAAGTTTACCCCTCTTGGACAATGTTTATATTTTCTGTGAGCTGCATCCCATTTTCCCATTATTGCTCTAATATCATCATTTAACCTCAGGGAGAGTCTTTTACAGATATGTGCTGTCCGTAGAGGAGCATGTTTGTCAAAAATATTTATTACCATGTGATTGAATGTGCTCATCATCAAGAATGCATCTCCCAATAATTTTTGGTTGTCAATCTGTAAGTCATGTAGTTGGTTTTATGCTTAGGACATTGTAGTGCATAAGTCATAAAGACAATATCATGAGTTGACAGTCCAGGAGCAGATGTCTGGCACTGATGTCATACTCTGTCGGGGTTGTTCGTTACTATTAGTGTGTGGTGATTTTCCATAGAGAGAGAGTGTGTGTGTGAGAGAGAGAGAGAGAGAGAGAGAGAGTGAGAGAGAGAGAGAGAGAGAGGGAGAGAAAGTGGGAGAATAGTCATACTACAAGCCTGAAACATATTCAGCAGATGGGTGGTTTTGGAAGAGTCTGGGTGTAGAAGGTTTGTGTTGCAGTCTTCCATTATTATAAAAATTATTAAAAATATTGCTATGGTCAGAGGGATTACGGCTGTTTGTAATATGCATTGCAATGGTTAAAATAAAACTAACTAGCACTAGGAGAAACACAATATGTGACTACTGTACTTCCAATAAGTAACTAGCAATGAATGTCTAATAAGGTCAGTCTAAGTCATTCAGATGGGAAGCTTTGGGTGTTCTGTATACAGCACCTACCAAGTGTTTCATGGTAAAGACCTGTTTCTTTATGGATATGTATTCAGGTTTTCACTCATACTCTTGAGGTGACTGACCCAGTTCGAGGTTTCAAGAACAAAGAGGCCCCCATGGAATGCACAGACCCCACCAACCCTTCTGCCAAGCCTGTTATTCCTGCTGTGCCGGTAACGACATTATTCGAGGTTCTTAGCATGATGTTTAATATTCAACCAACTTTCACTGCGTAAGATAATATCAAAGGACAGTGGAATGAAAATCACTTTTAGTTCATCTATACAAGTTTGAGAAAGCTAATCTCTGGGCATTAAGATGACATACGTGAATGCTTTTATGTTTATTTATGGCTGACTGGAGAACGTGAGTGGTAGCTTCAAGGGGTGGAGTGCAGGTTAATGGACTAGCAGGTAATTGGGTAGAGGGAGTGATCTGGCAGGGGATGCATGACAAGGAAAAATATTGCTATGGTCAGAGGGATTACAGTTATTTCTAGTATGCATTACAATTGTTAACACATTCATGCCCATCTCTAAGTTATTGCTCTGGACCGTATCCGAGTTAGCCCACATAAGTGCAACCTTGAATTGTAGCTGTTCCTACGCAGCTGTGGTTTATTTTCGACACAAATATGTGTGACAGAGATGAGTGTAATACTCCTATGAATGCTGCTACCTGCTTCTACTCAGCAGAAACCACAAGACCTTGGAGATTTTCCCTTCCAATGAACTTTTTTATTCCGTTTCTGAACGAAGGCTAGTGCTGGCCAAGCTAGCTGCGTAGTTGGTTTGTGTTTGCACAAGCGTGTGTATAGTCACGTTCTAAAGTGTAACTATGGTGTTTAGGGACAATATAAGTATTGACAAAATTGCCAACATCCTGTTCAATGAATACTCAGTTAATGAACTAATTCCTGAACTAACGAGGAAACATCGGCAATGGTTAAGTCTCTGATCGCAATTTAACTTGGAAAACACATTGAGATACCTGTATTTAAGATGTCAGCATCACTTTTGGGTGCCGACATTCATTACGGCCTTAACTAAGGGGCCTAAAATTTGCGACATTTCAAGTTCTGTGCAAACAGCGATGATAACCTGCTCGCCAATGCTAAGCTGGCACACTGCCTGACTCCTGCTACACCTCTGCACCTCCTCCCCTCCCCCACCTATTGGTTCGCCGCCACACGTTTCCCTTCTCCCCGCGCCTGCCCGTCTGCTTAGCTGTTGAAAGGAACCGGCACTATACTTTGTTTCTTTTTGTACTATAATTATTGAAATACTTTAACTAATGTTCCTTTTCACACATAATGATAATGAATAACCTAAATTAATATACCCATATTTTATTCAAATTTTATACTTGCATTCCTGTTAATTCCAGTGAGTTGCCACATTTGTGAGTACAACCCCGAGATAAGCACCATCGGGCGTGGTCAAACATGGGATGGGGTACCGCATCTGACCTACGCTTAAATGATTGTTTACTTCTACAGAAGCCTTAAAGCTGTCGGTAGTGTCATTCAGAGTGGACATTCATATGAAATTAATTAAATTAAATCACCCACCTTTAAACAACATTAAATATATTTTTATTTAACGAAATGACATGCCCAGGTAGAGGATCTCAATGAATGTAATGAGATTCGGTACCTCGGGATACCAAAACCTGGTTACAGATTCAGACGTTCTTTTTATACACCCCCCCCCCCCCCAACTTTGTGTATACTATCAGTTGTGTCATAACAAAATCGCAGACAACAACAACAATTATAAACTCCGAGTTTGAAACTACTGGTATTCTTTGTATTGCGTACTATGCTATAAGGAATATAGGTAGAATGTTTTTATTTGTGCTTGTACTGAATGATTTATTTATGTTTTGCTGTGACGGACACAACATTTCAATTGCAGCAATGGTTGCCGAATATAAATCAATTTAATGGATAGACAACTTTGATGTATGAAATGGAATGTAGCAAAGTTTGACGTAATAAGAATAGCCTTGAAAATTTAAAAAGATGTGCATTTATATATGCAGTATATATACAGTAATCGCAGGCAGACCTGTAGTCTTACTTTACCAGTACTTTTGCATTATTGCTGATGAAGGTCTATGTATTGATGATGATGATGATGATGATGATGATGATGATGATGATGATGATGATGATGATGATGATACTTGTTGCTTTAAGGGGCCTAACATCGAAGGTCATCGGCCCCAGGTCCATGTATTCAACAAGTACCGATATTAAACCAACACCTCCTAGATATTATTATCTAGGAGGTGTTGGTTAAACTATCACACTACAAGTCTTCTGGGTACAATGGCAGTTACATACATAAAAATTAAAATGGCTATTGTACGAACTGGTTAAATAACAGGAATGAAAGTATACAATTTGAATAAAATATGAGAATATTAGTTTAGGTTATTCATTATAATTATGTGTGAAAAGGAATGTTATTTAAAGGATTTCAATAATTATAGTAAGAAAAGAAGCAAAGTATAGTACTGGTCCCATTCAACAGCTAAACCTTTTTCACTCTGGAGAGAGTTTTTCCAACTCAGGCACCACCCTCATTTGAAGGATTTCTATGTACTGGTCACTGTTCATCATACCCTTACAGGGTAGATAAAACATCCCCAGAAGATCACTTTCGGAGGATGTTTAGGTGTATGTTGAATTTGGGCCGCTGACATTTTCTCTGATGTTTCTTTTCACACATAAGGAACATGCTAAACACAAACTTCAAAATGGCCTTTCACTAGAAAATACAACTTTCTTCCTACCTTCCACTGTCCAGTCTTTATGCAGTTTAGCCCACATCAGTCGCTTTTTTCACAAAGCATCTGTTAGTTTTAGGTAGTATATTTAGGATTAAACACAGAGATAGAGTGCAAAGTGAGGGTGACGCAGAACAATTGTGCATGATTAAAGACTGAATACTTAATCCCTTTTCCACAAGAACTGTTAATGCAATGGAGATGGCCATATTTCATTGAGTTACCCACTAGAAATGGCAGGTTTTTAATGATTTCTGGAAATTTTTCCAGGGTAGGGAAAGCAATGATTGTTTAAACTTTCAAGATATTTAAAAAGATCACACTTTCCTCTACACAAAACTGTTTTATGTATATTTTTATACAAATTTAAGAAGATGATAAGTTTCACAAACAAAAAATGATGAACACAACCACCCAATCGCCATGCAAGAGTAATTCAAAATATGTGTCTAAAATTCCCAGCCCAGGCGGTATTCGAACTTGGGGCCTTTGGAATCAAGTTTTACAGGAAAAGCCTCAGTGCACATTCCAACTGGTAGTGTTTTGCTTACGAATATAGGCATCACAGCATACAACAGAGTAGGGATGTGCCACTCGATCGCCTGCTTGAGCAGGCTCGAGTGCTGACGTCACGAACTGGTGTGTCGAGATAGGTCGAGCAAGCTCGAGCAGCAAAGAATTCCCTGGTGACATAGGCTTGCATGCGCTCGAAGCAGGACATGTGTGTTGTGACTCGAGCCACACTTCCGTATTCACTCATTCTCTTTGGTCTTCACATTCCGGCACTACATTTTAGTAGAGCAATTAGCGATCATTCTGCAGAAGTACAGACGACCATAAGTCGTAGTGGACACATCAGTTTATTAAACCCATATATGCCCTGAATAACTTGTTATCAAACTAAACTGAGTGCTCGACATGAAGATGAGCTCTGCATAGTGATAATATTTCTGTGATTTTCCTGTTCTTACTTGGTCGCTACTTCCGTTTCTGGTTCTTCTGATCATTGGATATGTCATTTTAATAACATATTCTTTTCAGTTTTATTATAGTGCTGTGGTACTATTTTTGCTACGAAAATTGTAACAGAACTGAAGTCCGGAGTTCGATGGGATATAACTGAACTGTCAGGATGTTTTCAATTACATCTCACAATCCGTAGATAATGAATGTTGTGAAAATGCATCACCGGACACATAGAGCTGGTTAATAATTCAACATATTTCGATATAAACTTATGTTATTACCATGAACATGCATTATTTAACATCAACAAGCTAAGAAGATTGACACGCAACTGATTTAGTACAAGGATATCACTCATAGATGGCGGGCCATACACCTGCTCGAGTACTGCTTGATCTACATCGAGCAGTGACGTCATCAGCTCGAGCTGCTCGAACTGCGCTCAAGCCCATCCCTACAACAGAGTAACAGCTAGCCCTCTGTTAACTTGCCAAGGGGGTAACTTTCTGAGGATTATTTATCATTGTTGCAGTTTATTAGTTTCTTGACTCAGCTATGGATGCAGGTCAGATTAGTGTATATTAAAATTTGACAAATATTGAGGATATATCTACTAAAACATACTAATTAATTCCACAGAGTCTAACGTATGTGGTCAGTTGGCATGGGCACCCACCCTTATTTATAACCAGTAATTTGTTTTTCTACCATTTGTTGTGTAACAATGGGATTACATTGAGTTGCTGCAGGTTGTTGTTTGTACAAGGGAAACAACCCACATTTTTAGGAGCAGTATAAAATCATATTACAGGACCCAATTGATATCTCATTATTAAGTTTACTTGACTGAAGCATCAGAATCATCACGTTCACTTGGTGAATAATTGTGATCCTCAACCTCATTTTCAGATACTGAATCTTCCATAAGAACATTCAGTTTGGATTCATCATTTAGATAATGAATTAGGCATGTTGAATATTCACAAGAAAGGCACAAACAAGCCTGCATCTCGAACACACCCTCTTTCTGTCCGCACACATGTACTTTTCTGATTACTTCACAGCTGAGGGTGGATGATGATGCAGCTACAGATTAGGTAGGAGTGCGTCTGTGTTATCAGTGCCTTGAAAGAAGAGCTCTTGGTGAATGCTCATAACTAGTACATCTTATGCTTACTAGAAGCATCCAACAATATTCTGGTGAAGTCACAGCTCACTGAAATGGCAGCTTCTATTTTTAGCCACAGTGAAACCATGCACCCATAGATTCTCCGAGTTCTGTCAGCAACAACAAAATAATGCATCCATAGTTTTTAAGAATGGTGTCTCCACAGTGTGTTAATAATAAAATTGAAACTGCAAAGAAAAGCAAGCAATGTAACAGATCTTGCGGCTGACTTCTAAACATAAAGATTAGAATGGTAAATGAAATGGCGTATAGCTTTTAGTGCCGAGAGTGTGCGAGGACAATTAATGTTGGGCTCATCAGTTGATAAATAGCACACCCACCACAACGCATGACTAGTGCTTACCGTGGAGACCACTGCGTAGGCTACTTGGAGCCACCGGCAGTGCCAAATTTAGCACACTGGGGCGAAACGCTGGCAACCAGGAATGAGTTAGCTGGAAAATTTATAATGTCCAATAACATTTTTTTTTTTTTTTTTTTTTTTTGCTACTTGCTTTACGTCTCACACCGACCCAGATATGTCTTATGGCGACGATGGGATAGGAAAGGCCTAGGAAGTGGAAGGAAGCGGCCGTGGCCTTAATTAAGGTACAGCCCCGGCATTCGTCTGGTGTGAAAATGGGAAACGATGGAAAACCGTCTTCAGGGCTACTGACAGTTGGGCTCAAACCCACTATCTCCCGATTACTGGATGCTGGCTGTCCAATAACAGACCAACTGCGTTGGTATTATAAATTTACTCATTCAGGACATATATTTCAGGTTCCCTATGGGAATCAACATCTATGTTACCTCCATAGACTGATTAACAGTGTGTGCCATCGCATTATATTGCATAAAGTAACCATTACCTCTTACCTTTACATCATGAAGTGGATGGTTATGCAGCTGGTAGGGATTTTCTGCACACCGGTAGTGATTGTTTTGACTATTTACATAACCATGTAAGTGTAGCCATGCTTTATCACTATAAAATAAAAGTTCTAGAGTCAACATACCCATCATGAACCAACTGAAGCAACCAGTTACAATACAGGAACTGTCAGGTCCTCTTAAATACTGGGCAGGGGTGGTTTTGTATGGTTTTGCTTTTAACAATTTTGTTGCTTTGTGGGCAGAAGATAATGACACATTAGCTTGTACGGCAAGATGCGACAGGGATTTTGTTGGAGTTCTTTCCAAGGGACCTCCTATTTTGTCAAACTTTTCATCTGTTAAAACAGTTTATCTCCTGCATGTTTCTTGTTAAGAATGGACCCGGTGGTGTGGAACTTCTTTACTAATTTACCTACCGTACTCCTGTGTGGAGACAGGATGCCCGGAAATTTGCGAATGAATCGAAAGCGGCATTCTGTAGAAGAAGAATGCTTTGCATAGCACAACACAATGAATACATGCTGTTCTGCTCTAGACATCACTCATTAAACACACAATTAGTGTACCTACAGAAACTACGCTATTTTAAAGTGAACACATTGAACACGCTACCAATACCAGAGGTGTTGAACTGAACTATTGCTATGAAGCAATGGTTATCACTACCATACTGCATTAGATCATCTTAGCTGGTCATGAAGCAATATATCTCTCGGCAAATGAGTCACCCGGCCATGCTATCACCTTCCGTGCATGTTCCTCTGACACACAGAGCCAGCCAAAAAAAGACCCTGTACAATAGTTTATGAGTTATGGTTTAAAAAGCAAGTTGCCGCAACCCATATTTAACACCTCAATGTATAGTATGTGTCAGCATCTAGGTAAATAGGAGGTTTACTGCTTATTTCATGTGAATTGCATTTTCAAGAACAGTTTCCCTGGTAACTCAGAAATGATCTAATATAAAACTTTGACCTCTTTTGAGTATGTTAGCGCATGCTTTATTTACAATATCATCTAAAATTACTACCTTATGTTAAAAAGTTCTCCAGATAAAAAAACTGTTCTAATGATTCCAAAAAATCAATACATTTTAACACTAAATTTAAAATATTATTTATTAAGCAATGGACTTTAAAGGGAACAATATTTTAACCTCAAAATCTGTCACCAAATTTTAAAAAAGAGTGCTTAAAAAGTTAGCAAATAGCTAAATCTGCATCCCTGCACCATGTACAGCCACTACTTCCAATTTTGAAACCACCCTTCTTGACAATATGTTCACTATATTCAAGGTTGCACCTATACGTTACATAAATGCATGTCAGTCAACATTTACATACTAAGTTCAGTTCATGCAGAGGTTTCTAAGGAAAAAAGTATGTATTGAAAACAACATCAATATGACTCTTGGATATCAATATGTCCACATATACATGCAAGTAGATAATCATGGGGCTGGGGGTGAAGATCATCTTCAGAGCATTGCAACATGTCTCTTGCTCTCCTTAAAGGAATTCAGTAATATTTCAGCAATCATTCATCCAGGATATCAGTCAAACATCTTGACAAACATGTTGATTAGTAAGGGCAACATGCTGGAAAATGCTGCAAGAGAATTATGGGCTGATGACCTATAGATAAGACCCCTTCAAGCAACAATCATTATTATCATGACCATCATCATCATCATCTCACCATCACCATCACGCTGCAAGGGAGGCAGCAGAAGAAGTTACAGCTTGATAGATGGGCTCTTGGCTGGTCAATGTTCCCACCACAGAATTCAAAAGGCAAGTAGAATTTGTAACTTATAGTACTTTACACCATGATTCCACCAATTGGACCTGAGTGCCATATATGAACAATATGTGGACACCATTCCCTAGATCTATGTCATGTACATATAAAACAAACACTACCATGCATCAAAATCTAATCTCATTATTAAACAATCTAGGGTGCTGTTCAATCCAAAAGATAATAATCTTACTTTACCACCAGCAGCATTATAAACAATGTTGTGGTGTAAATGGAAGTACGACCAGTAGCATGCATAGTCCTCCTGCAAATGAAAGATTCTTGATGGCTAGTGTTGGCAATGTATAGACACATTATCCCTGATCTGACCTGTGGAAGTCATTCAGTATTCCAGTATTGAGACGATAGTCACCCAGATGGCAGATTCCCTGTCAATTGTTTACCTACTTTTTCTTAAATATTTTCAATGAAATTGGAAATTTATCGAACGTTTTCCGTGATAATTAATTCCAATCCCTTACTCCTCATCCTATAAATGAATATTTGCCCCAATCTGCTCACTGGAATTCCAATTTTTTCTTCATACTAGCAAGATACCCGTGCTTTGCTACAGTATTATACTGAAATTTATAATTGAATGCTTAATGTTTTATATATAATCCTCCAAAATTCACAATCTAACTCGTTTTCGGGGAGAATCCGAAAAAATTCGCGATCTGACTCATTTTCTGAGAGATGACGTAATAGTTCCTCTCATTTTTCAATCTTTCTTTCCAGCAATCGATTTCATACTTCCCAGGCTAGGTCCAGGTATTCCACTAGGTCAGTTGGGTCATTAAATCTTTGCCATCTTTTCCTATAAGCATTTTTAATATGGAACAAACCCTTGAGGAGTTATTGCGTGGTGTGTCGTTTTGGTTGCCTTGGCGGTACTCAACCCGCGGCCAGACTGCATTCGTAGTCATTACCCGTCCAGGACACGTTTCCAGTGCGGTCAGCACATTTCGATGACACTCCAAAACATCATCATCATCATCATCATCATCATCATCATTATTATTCAGGATCCCACAGCAAGATGCAAGATCACTACTTGGCGATAAATTACATCTGCTGACAATGTGACCAGCACCATTGTCACGCATAGGCAAGTGCGTGGGATTTCTGGTGATACAAATGACATACTTACGTGCATTATTGACCTTACTACAGGTGAACAATTGCACGGTCAAACTCATTCCTATCGTTTATTTCCAATATGTTTAATTTTTCATTTATATGCCAGGAGAATCTACTGTAATCTAAGAACGTTCTCCAAAGGAAAAGATGGCTCTTGAAAACGAACCCAGGAAAGATTAAAAATGATCGGTTTATGATCAAAATAAGTACATTGAAAGTCCAGAGCCTGTTTCCAGTCATTCGACCGGGTCAAGAATGGAATGAATAAAGCCCCCATCTAGCGGTGAGGATAGAAATTATGCTGGCTGCCGATGCTTGTCGCACTCCTCCGGGGCAATGATTAATGAATGACAAATGTAATGAAATGACATTGGAGAGTGTTGCCGGAATGAATGAAGACAGGATAAACCGGAGTACCTGGAGAAAAACCTGTCCCGCCTCTGCTTTGTCCAGCACAAATCTCACATGAAGTCACCTGGATTTGAACCACGCAACCCAGCGGTGAGGGGCCGGCGCACTGCCACCTGAGCCACGGAGTCTCATTATAAGTACATTATGAACAGTAAAATCAATTGGTCTCACCTCCTTTTTCACCCCACTGCTGTTAAGTTGATTTAACCCTTCCCTCCCCCCCCCAGAAAAAAGGAAGGCGAGTTTCTTTATGTTTAAAGGAGATTCCAGATACCAATGTTCACAACTGTTACCTTCAGTTTTGAGATATAAGTATCCCCATAAACATAATTCACTTTCTCACTTCCTTTCACACTCTCCCCCCCTTTAAGAGAAATTTCCGGCAAAAAATACTTGTTTCTTTAATAGTAAAGGATCTTCCAAATACCAATTATCATGACTCTAACATCTTAATGATGATTTCCCCCAAAAGACGTGTTTTTCTTTGTTTTTAAAAGTAGATCCAAATACCAATTTTCACGTCTGTAACAAAATTAGTTTTTTTTTTAGATGTAAGTATACTAACACAATTAATTCAATTAATTTTTCAATTCTTCCACCTCTCCCGCTTCATTGGATTTTCCGAGAATACGTGTTTCTTTACTTTTAAAGCAGATTTAAAATACCCAATTTCACGTCTGTAACATCTTCAGTTTTGAGATATCATTTTACTAATTAAACAAATTCAACCCCATTTTCAGTCACTTTTACCACCCCACTCCTGCCCAAGTGGTTTTTCCAAAAACTAAAACTACACGTTTCTTTATATTTAATAGAGTTAAAAATTACCATTTTTCACTTCTGTAACATGTTAAATTTTTGAGATATATTGTAGAAATTCTCATTTAAAATTTCACCTCTTTCTAGTTTCCCTTAATTAGAGTTTCCAAAAACAAATGACCTATGTTTCTTTACTTTTACAGGAGATTCCAAATACTAATTTTAATGCCTGTAACATTTTACATTTCTGAGATATACTGTAGATACAGTCTTTCTAAAAATTAACCCCAAATTGTCACTCCTGTTTAACCCCTATTAATTGGAATCTCCCAAAACAAAAAAATACATGTTTCTTTATTTTTAAAGGAGATCCCATATACCAATTTTCAGGTCTGTAATATCTTCAGTTTCTGAGATATAAGGATCCTCATTAAAGGCATTCAACCAATTTTTTCATCCATTTTTTCACCCCTCCTATTGGGATTTTCCAAAAAACAAAAAATATGTGTTTCTTTATTTTTAAAGAAGATTCTAAATATCAATTTTTACATCTGTAAACTTTTAGTTTTGAGATATAGATTCACTCATTTTAAAAATTCACCCCACTTTTAACCCCCTTAGCAAGGGAATATAAAAAAATCCTCCCTTAGCGAGCACCTACATGTTAATATGAATGTATCCCCAAAACTTAATTTCGTTATGTTCAGTAGTTTTGGCTTGGCGATGATGTATCAGTCAGTCAGTCAGTCAGTTAGGACATGTTCTTTTATATATATATATAGATTATTTTTTCCTACTTTTAAAAGATCCACCCCATTTTATTCTCCTACTTATGTCATTCCACGCCAACTCACCACTGACAGCTTGAAACATACCACATAGTTGAGCATCTCGTTTCCTTACTCCAAAGTCTTCCCAGTCCAAGTCTGCAACATTTTCAAAACACAACTCCTTTGTGGGAAATCACCCAGAACAAATTGTGCTGCTCTCCTTTGAATTTTTTCCAGTTCTCGTATTGAGTAGTCCTGGTGAGGATCCCATACACTGGAGCCATACTCTAACCGCGTTCTTACCACCGAACTGGTCCTCTACTGAACGTAATACACATTGGTTTAAAATGTGCATTTAGAGTCCTCTGAAGAGCAATAAGGTAACCACACCCTAACCACGAGAAACATCCCCATACCATTACACCACCTCCTCCATACTTCACTGTTGGCAGTACATATGATTTCAGGTAACATTATCCTGGCCAGACCCTTCCAATGGATTGCCACAGTGTGTAGTCAAATCACTCATTTCCAGTCTTCCACTTTCCAGTGGCATCGCTCTTTATACCACCTCAAGCATCACTTAGCATTGACTACAGAAACGTTTGGCTTATGAGCAGCAGCTCGACCATTGTACCCCATTCTTTTTAACTCCCGACACTCAGTCATTGTGCTGGATGGAATACTGGTAGCACTTTGGAACTCACATGTAATTCCTTCTGCTGATTTCTTGTGATATTTTACAACCCCTCCCCCTCTACAATGCTCAATGGTCCCTGTCTGTTATTAAATGAGTTCTGCCTGGTCTTGGTTTAGTTGCAGGTGTTCCTTTGCATTTTGACTTCACAATCATATCACAAACAGTCAACCTTGGGCAGCTTTAGAAGGGATGAAATGTCCCTGATGGATTTGTTACTCAGGTGACATCCCATGACTAGTCCACGTTCAAAGTCACTAAGCCCTCCTGACTGAGCCATTCTGCTATTACTGCTTCTCTACTGACAACGCAATACTCTCTGCCTCTTTCTATACTGGTGGGTCCTCCCGTGACATCTATGGTTCAATTCTACATTACATAGGGGTGTCCGGATACTTTTGATCAGATAGTGTATGTATTATTAGACTGTTATAGATGATTCGCTCCAGAATTTTGTAATACACACTCAGCAGAGCAATTGGTGTGGACATAAGATGGGTGGAAGTTTATACACATTTACAATAGGTAAGTAATTGTCTTCTATGATGATGGTAAAGACAGTATTATTGTTGCTTGTAGAGATCAAACAAGCACTGATAACAGAGTTTTGAATATACGTCTCAGTACCATTCGCCTAATGGAAAGTAGGACCTAGTATATGATAGATGGAGATTTGTCCTCTTGAACATGATTGGGACCAATCACTCAAATGCGTTTCTTCAGTCACCACTCTGTCCACATTACTGGCAAGTAGAAGTTTAGACAAGTAGTCACTCTTTGACCTACTTATACCTCTGTGTTGATTTGCAAGATTTTTGAAACAGGGCCCAAGGTTCTATATTATTGGCTCTGAAAAGAACAACTTTTAGGCTCCTTTCACATGATCCACTTGCTTTCCACGCCATGCCACGTCACTCCACTCCACTTCTCAGACACTCTGTTTATCCTTGCTGTCCACTTCCGGCAACTTGCCGGCAACTTCCAGTACCCACCATATATTTTGCGTCTCAGTTTGAATGTGAACCATGAACACAAACGTCATCTTTGGGATTTATATTCTTACGAAAAGGAGATTGAGGTGAAAGAAGAGTACCATCCATTTAATTAATATCACCTAGAATGAGGAGCTCTCATCATTTTCTTCTAATTGATCGTACCAGTGATCTAAAA
This sequence comes from Anabrus simplex, assembly GCF_040414725.1. Lineage (NCBI taxonomy): Eukaryota > Metazoa > Arthropoda > Insecta > Orthoptera > Tettigoniidae > Anabrus > Anabrus simplex. The sequence goes on along the minus strand of NC_090266.1, from coordinate 412,151,444 downwards.
ATGTTCTTTAATTACTTTCGTATGGGTGAGAATTTGTTTGATGAATTGTAGTCAATCCTTGAAGCAAGTTTACAGTGTCAGGACACCAACATGAGAAAATGTATTCCACTGACATTTTGAGACAGAAACTTCGAACTTGTGACGCACACAATGTTGACTGTCCGAATGACTGATTTAGTGAGCTATCAGTATGGTCTTGTTACCTACAAGTAACTTCTGTAAATAAAATACTGGTAGTTCTCACAAATAAGATTATTTTTCTTTTTTATAAGATGCTGTACGTCGCACCGACACAGATAGGTCTTATGGCGACGATGGGACAGGAAAGAGCCAGGAGTGGGAAGGAAGCAGCCATGGCCTTAATTAAGGTACAGCCCGGTGTGAAAATGGGACACCACGGAAAACCATTTTCAGGGCTGTCGACAGTGGAATTCAAACCCACTATCTCCTGAATACTGGATAATGGCTGCACTTAAGCAACTGCAGTTATCATGCTCAGTCCAAATAAGAAAATTTTATTATGTAATTAAATTGGAAGCAATTCTTTTGAAATAAAGACTGCTAAAAGAAATTGATTAATTATTTTTTCAATGGCCTATGTTATTGTAATATTGAATAAGTAGTTAACTTACAACACATATAGCCTATACATATAGCATATTACTGTAGTTATCAACTTCTCTCTCTTTGGAGTCGTCCAGTTTGGCAAAATTTGGAATCACTTCATGGGAAACTTCATTCCACATTTGAAGCCTTTAATTTTATTTGAATAGTCTGTCATTTGTTAATCCCACTGACAAGGATGATTTTTAATTTCTATTATGAACTTTTTAACATCTAAGAATGGAACCGACATTTTGAAACAAAATCTTCGAACTTGTGGTACACACAATGTTGACCGTCTGAACGAGCTAATCTGATTTAGTGAGCTTCCGGTCACCAAGAGTGGAAGACACTTCAGGCTGGTTGACAGCAGCCTGCTGTTGATGAGAGTGCAGGGAGGTTATGGCACACGAAGTGTCTCGTGTGAATGCTACCAGCTGTTTTTCTACACCTCTGGTGGAGTGGAGTGGAGTGGAGTGGATCATGTTAAAGGAGCCTTAGACATCTTGCACGTACTGTAACATATACCAAGAGATCACAAATGATAGTCTGGTAACCAGCAGCAGATGTTCAGTTGAGTAATGGAAAATCTGAGTAACTATCCAAGGGCACCATGAGAAGGAATCAGCATCACCCCTATAAACAGGTTATGAAAGCACATTACTTGTTTCAAAGAAAGAAAAAAGTTATTGGGCCGATGACCTAGCTATTAGGCCCCTTTAAACAACGAACATCATAAAAGATGTATTGTTGTAAGAATGTGTGCAGAATGCATGGCTGCCAAGAGACAGCTGCAATGCTCCATCACACTTCGATATTACATGATCAAGCCAAACTTGTAATTTTAATGTGACTGTTAATATCGTGATTATGGCAATGGGATTTTCAGTTTGGGTTGGAATCCAAACCACAGGCGTGTGATATTTCACAATAATGTTAATGCATTTGTCTTAACATCCCACTAACTACTTTAACGGGTTTTGGAGATGCCAAGGTGCTGGAATTTTGTCCCGCAGGAGTTCTTTTACATGCCAGTAAATCTACTGACTCAAGGCTGACATATTTGAGCACCTTCAAATACCACCGGACTGAGCCAGGATCAAACCTGCCAAATTCGGGTCAGAAGGCCAGCGCCTAACCGTCTGAGCTACTCAGCCCAGCTGATATTTCACTTTAAAAATCCCTAATGCATTAGCTGGGATTCAAACCACATAACCACTTGGTTATCAGACTTAAATATATTCCATGACTTTGCTAGTCTTATTACAGTGAAAGACTAGCATAATAAGGTAAACAGATTCATCTCATTTCCTGAATTATCATCAATAATTACCATTGACAATTGACATTAAATGTTTTATTTTACAAACCTGCCATCCAGTAAAGGTAGTCCCATAGGACTTGGTATACTCACTAACAAAAATTTTATATAACACAGTAGCAAATCATGCTCAAGTATTTGGATTGAGATGATTCAAGATTTGGCAATATTTCTTCAGCACCATCACTACAATCTCATCTCTAAGACAGGATGGTAAACCAAATTTCTTCCTAAAATCTTCAAAATACCTTGATATGGCACTTCAAGCTCCCAGGGGGCCAATGACCTTCGATGTTAGGCCCCTTTAAACAACAAGTATCATTATCATCATCATCATCAAGCTCCCAGTATTAGATCATAAACGTCAACTGACTTCAATAATCATCTTTTCGTGGTGTACCTCTGCATCTTGTTCATTTCCCAACTCAAATCTTATTGTGGAGTCCACAAGTACACCTCGCTGTGTATTAGTAGAGTACGCTATCATGTAACTCCTTCTAGTTGATCCAATTACAGCAAGGCAGGAAATTTCCTCATCTAATGTCCAGCCCTTCTTCCTCAAAGCGTTAGCTATCTCTAACCTTGCAGTGTGCTGATGTGAGTTCCAAATGAGCATTCCACGGTCACACTGTCCCAAGACATGAGCCAGGATTTCAGTCTCTGTGCAGCCATGTCTGCATAGCATACGACTAAAGATAGACTGGGGTTGGTTTGAACTGCAGCAACATTGCATTTAACTTTAAATGCGTCACACACTCCAAAGTAAATTACTCACTCTTGTTAGATATCCACTCATTAGCCTTGGGTACCACACTGTACATTGATACCCCCTTACCTCTTCCAAGTTTTAAACATGCGGTTATGTAGCCCTTCCCAGAATATGATCACTGATGACCTTGTCATTTCCAATGTGATGGAGGAAAGTTAAGGCAATCATAGGAAGTTTTTAACTCATTTTCCAACATCCTAACTGCATTTACTTGTGCATTATCAGCTCCCATTAATGCCATGTAGACATCACTGTGCTGGAAGATGGCTTACCATGCAGCGCAAATTAAATTTATTCCTCAGACTTTTCTCCCTGATTACAACATACTGTTGGGGATGTTAACTGGTAAGAAAAGCATCTCTTTAACAGGACTTTGAATAATCTTGTCTATATCCTCAAAAAAAAAAAGAGCTGGTGGTAACTGGAGCAATGGTGCCAACTCTAAAGGGTATATTAGTTCTGGCCATATATATTGGTTAACAATTTCTGATCCGGACACAGCATTGGTGATGATGTCAGGTTTTTGAGGTGGTCATTAAGTGAAATTATAATCCTTTCTGGGTCAAAACTGATTTTATCTTTAAACATTACTAGCAGATATTTAGTGGTATCTTTGGGTCCCTTTGCCTTTATACAAGACTAGCAAAATACCCGTACTTCGCTACAGCTTTAAACTGAAAGTCCACTGTTGGCTGAGCCTGTAAAATACACCCTCAATTCATATGTCAAATGGTTTTGTGGGAATGGGTATTTATTTTCTGTTCTAACACTCAGTTTGAAACCTGTACAGAAGAATTGGGATATATTAAACCCTATCTTATTTAATATCTAGGATGTAAAGCGACCAACCTGTGAAATTTTTTTATTTTCTATGTCGAACAGTAGTAGAGGAATGAATGCTGTTTGAGGGGGTGAATGTTTTAAAATATTTATTAACATCTAGGATATAGAATACCACCCTTCAAGTAAAATTTAAAGTTTCTGCCTGAAACGGTTGTGGAAAAATGCATATAGTGTTTTTGAGAGCCAACCACTATCCAAACCCCTTAGGCGAGAAATATTTTGAACTACCATATATGATATTTTACACCTAAGACATAAAAGTAGAACCTTCTCGTAAAATTACATCTTTATACATCAAACAGTATTGAAGGGATGAATAATTTCGTTTTCAGAGCTAACACATTAAGGGTGGAATGTTTAAAATATTTCCTATTACATACCTAGGATATACCGTTATTTGGAATTTTGTCTTTGTATATTAACCCGTATCAGAAGAATGAAGGAATCTATTTGTTTCCAGATCTTAACCTCCATTTAACTCCCTGAGGGATTAAATTTGTTTGAAACCTTCTGTTATTTAACATTTAGGATATCATATGAAATTTGAACTTCACAGTTCAAATGATTTCACATAAATGCATATTATTGTCATCATTCCTCACCCCCAGTAAAAAAAAACCTTACGGGTGTATTGCATTGTTTATTTAAAATCTAAAACAGAATTTTATGTTTATAGAGGGCAGCACCGACCTCTAATAAAAATCGTGATGTAACCTCCATTACCTCCATTATTACTTAGCCCTAGAGCCTCTATGGCTCAGGCGGCAGCACGCCGGCCTCTCACCACTGGATACTGTGGTTCAAATCCCGGTCACTGCATATGAGATTTGTGCTGGACAAAGCGGAGGTGGGACAGGCTTTTCTCTGGGTACTCTGGTTTTCTCTGTCATCTTTCATTCCAGCAACACCCTCCACTATCATTTCATTTCATTTGTCAGTCATTAATCATTGCCCCAGAGGAGTGCGACAGGCCTCGGCAGCCGGCACAATTCCTATCCTCGCCGCAAGTTGGGGGCTTCATTCATCCCATCCCTGACCCGCTCATTGAATGGAAAACAGGTTGTAGGTTTTCATTACATAGCCCTAGTATATGTATTAAGCTTGTGGAATTTGATTAGTAATTTGAGAGGTTTAAATCCTGAAAAGTTAGACATTCAACGTGTGCAAGAATATTTAGGTACAATTAATGGTATACAGTCTCAAAAAATGTTCCTCCAGTTGTGTACTTTGCTTAAAATTATTTCAGTTAAACCCCTAAGTTTTACAAATTTTGTCGCCATAAGACCAATCTGTGTCGATGCGACGTAAAGCAACTAGCAAAAAAAAAAAAAAAAAAGTTTTACAAATTAATATTTTTGGCAATAAAGAAGAGAAATTGGAAATCTGGTTGAGTCCCTTGGCTGTTGTGAAGACTTAGTTTTATAACTTCAACATCTAGATGGTCTCAATGCTTATATATCTGAAATATTTTGAATTATGTCATGTTTGACACCTATGACGTCCGTAAGTCTTCACGCCCCCGGCCAAAATCCCTTAGGTGTGTGTTGTTTTAAGACCTGTTATAATTTAAAATCTAAAACTATAGGAGCAACTATCATGTGAAATTTTAACCTCGTATGTCAAACGATTTCAGAGAAATGAATATTTATGGCATCAGAATCCCCCCCCCCCCCCGCTAGTTAAAATTCATTAAGGGTGTGTTGTTTTAAGACCACTTCTTAGTTAAAATATAAGCATATAGGAGCAATCATCATATGAAGTTTCAACCTCGTACATCAAGCTGCTTCAGAGAAAATAGTATTTTATCACCAGGTCCCAAACTCTGGTCAAAACCCCTTAGAAGATATTGTATCAAGACCACTTCTTAATCTAAGATATAAAGGAGCAACAATCATGTGAGATTTCAGTCTCAGATGTCAAATGGTTTCAGAGAAATAAATATGTTTGTCATCGGACCCCCCCCCCACCAGTCAAACCCCTTAGAGGTGAATTGTTTAAAGACAACTTATTATTTAAAATCTAAGATATTGAGGAGTAACCATTCAACCTCGTATGTCAAGCGATTCCAGAGGAATGATATTTTTGTTATCGGACCTCTGAACCACCCTCAGCCAAAACCTTGTACGGGTGTATTGTTTTAAGACCACTTTTTATTTAAAATCTAAGACATGTAGGACAACCATCATGTGAAATTTCAAGCTCATACATTAAACAGTTTGAGAGAAGTCAATACAGATGTCGTCAGCTACTCCCCTCCAGTCAAACCTCCTTAGAGTTGTATTGTTCTGCGTTCCTTTACTTCTACAAGAGATTACAAATACCAGTTTTCACATCTGTAACGTCTTCAGTTTTTGAGATATAAGTATCCTCATGAAAATAATTCAACTTATTTTTCACTTCTTTTTACCCACCCCCTTAAGTGGATATTCAAAAAACAAAAGAATATGTGTTCCTTTATTTTTAAAGGGGATTCAAAATGCCAATTTTCATTTCTGCAACCTCCCATTTCTGAGATATAGGCTAAGTATCCTTATAAAAATAATTCAATCTTTTCCACTTTCTTTCACCTTCTCCCCTCAAATGGATTTTCTGACAACCAAAAAGTACGTGTTTCTTTATTAATAAAGGAGATTCCAAACACCCATTTTCACGACAGTAACATCTTCACATTTTGAGATATAAGTATCCCCACAAAAAGAATTCAACTCCCTCTTCCCCCCCACTCCCCTGCTTAAGTGGCCTTTAATGTAATGGAGGTTTGACTGGAGGGGAGTAATGTAATGTTTCTTTATTTATAAAGGAGATTTCAAATACCAATTTTCACGACTGTAACATTTTCAGTTTTTGAGATATAAGTATCCTGATAAAAAGAATTCAACCCCTTCTTCAGTCCATTGAACAAACTTTCTTAAGTGGATTATCTGAAAACAAAAAGAAATATGTGTTTCTTTATTTTTAAAGGAGATTCCAAATATCAATTTTCACATGTGTAACATATTCAGTTTCTGAGATATCGATATCCTAATAAAAAAATTCAACCCTTTTTCAGTCCTTTTTATCCCCCCTTAAGAGGTTTTTCCAAAAACAAAAGATACAGGATTCTTTATTTTTAAAGGAGATTCCAGATATCAGTTTTCACGTACGTAACATGTTAAGTTTTTGAGATATACTGTACATATGCTCATTTTAAAAATTCTTCCCCTTTTCTCTTCCCCTTAAGTGTATTTTCTAAAAACAAATTGTGCATGTTTCTTTACTTTTATAGGAGATTCTAAATACCAATTTTCATATCTGAAACATTTAAGTTTTTTAGATATACTGTAGATATACTCATTTTTCTAATTCACCCCCTTTTCTCACACCCCTTCATCCCCCTTGAGTGGATTCTCCAAAAACAAAAAAAATACATGTTTCTTTATTTTTAAAGGAGATTCCAAACAGGCCTACCAATTTTCATGTCTGTAACATCTTCAATTTTTTAAATATAAGTTTCGTCAATCATAAAAGATATTCAACCACTTTTTCACCTTTTTCCACACCCCTTAATGCAGTTTTCTGAAAACAAAAAAAATGTGTATTTTTTATTTCTAGAGGAGATTCTAAATATCAGTTTTCACAATTTTCACAACTGTTCAGTTTTTGAGATCTAGATATACTCATTTTAAAAATTATCCCCCCTTTTTACTCCCTTAGCACTGGAATATCCAAAAATCCTTTTTAGTGAGCACCTACACTGTAATTTTATTTCTTTATGTCCAGTAGTTTTGGCTGAGTGATGATCAGTCAGTCAGTCAGTCAGTCAGTCAGTCAGTCAGTCAGTCAGTCAGTCAGTCAGTCAGTCAGTCAGTCAGTCATGACATGTTATTTCATATACCATACATATAGATTGGTGATTCAAGAAGAGGTCCTTTTATAATAGCTGACTTTGAGTTATATTAATTACAGATGAGTTTGCCACTTTCAGATCAAGACCAATTTACTGCAGTAGAGAAATGGACATCATGACTAACTCCTCTGCAGCATCCGTCTAATTTCAAACAACTGCTTTGTTATCTGCAAAGGCAATTACTGATAATTTGTCTAGATTAGGTGAAATTTCAAAATCAATTGAGTCAGTAATATGGTTCTCTGATAAGAATTGGGGGATGAAATCAACTGATAGATTGAAAAGAACCGGAGAAAGGGAAGATCCCTGAAAAATTCCTCTTCTTAGTGCAATACATTCAGATACTTGTCTCAAGGCATGAATGCAGGTATAGTTTCCCTTGGACAAACTCTTGACTATACCATGAAGGCTTGTTGGGATAGGCTGAGTATGAATACATTTTTTCTAAATGACCAAGACCCATACTATCAAAAGCCTGTGTAACCACAAACATTACACCTTAATGTAATATTTTGTGCAATAGTATGTAAGATGATAGAATATACAGTTTATTTATTGTATGATTCAAGGTATGGTAAACTATTCATATTTAATCCATTTTATAACATACTAAGCATAATGAATGAAAATGTAGCTTACATTTTATCCAATAGAACAAATATGACCTATACCACTATAGCTCAATAAGAATATCCAATGCAAAATTGATTGTGGGTTGGATCCCACTGGTGTCCACTTGGTCATTTTTGTTCTATACTTGACATCTCTTTGATATGTATGGTAACGTATAAGGAGTAGGAAATGAAAAAACAACTAATAGCGTTTAATTCTATGACTAAAATGTATTCATTACTAATTACTGGCACACTTACACAGACTCAGTAGTACACTGTTCACAGTACTCACAATCACTGTCACACCATTGTTCACTCTGTAACTAGTTCCAGTTATACACTACACAGTTTCCAATTATGCTCGTCCTGCACTGTGTCATACAAGTCACTGTCACTTGTCCATTGGTCAAACACTCGAACAGTTGTAATTTATTAGTTTCATCTCTGTGTTGATGATTCACAACGACAATAGAAATTGAAAGGATTGTTCCTCCCAACCATCACAATATTTTTTTAAAATTATCTTTTAATCAGAACTAGTTTCAGTCCTTATCAATGGGCCATCTTCAGCTGTGTTGATAAACTAATAGGTAATCTAAAAAAACAAATTAGCACACATTAAAAAGGTTGTTTAACAAACATATAAAAAGACATCACAAATAACAAAAAATTTAAACATTGTTTTTGACTTGTCTGTGAGGACTTCGTAAATATTTGTAATGAATATAAATATTCATATTCATAGACTCTGTGCTGACATGACACAATGACTCAAGGCACTCTTGACTTCATAGAAGACAAGACTCAGCTCCATGACACAACAAAATTGAACAAAACAAGAAGCACACTTCACAAAACGAACAGTCTGCCGACTCAACTTGACTCATTACAGCACTCGCTCTACTGAATTCACTCACTTCTGAGCACACACACTCTCTCTCAGACTGTACGGTTCTCATGGCAGTACACATACAGTACTCCGCTCAGTATTCCACAGCAGTACTCACGCTCTACTCAGCCACTGAGCCCTCAACAAACTGAATAGAACTTCAGACTGAGCTCTTCCGGTCTGCTTTATATAGGGATGCTCTAGCAGTCACAAACAATCCAGAAGCTGGATACACCCAGAACATTCGTGATCTTCAGTTGTCTCAATGTATCCAGTAATGTCCAGAGGCTGACAGGAGATAACAGGGAGATGTTAGAGAAGGGCTGGCCTTGTATTCCTTGCTTTGTCCAATACCTAAGTAGCGATTTCAATGGCTCTTCAGGCACTGCCAGACTATCTCACTCCTCCCACCTTGGAATCAGCATGGGAGACAACCTGCCACATTGCCTTCTCCTCAAGGCAGCTTGTTCCAAGCTGCTCCACGATATGGCACCAGACAATTCGATTGTGTATGCATAATCTTTTAGAGGTGGTTTTCCACTCTGTCTCTGTCTTGTGGACGTCATCTTTGATTCTGGTGATGAAAATTCATAGGCCCTCGCATGACAACTGGAACATCTGTGACTTCTCTCTCATCTGCACCTTCCTTTGCTTCTGAGTCCCTGTGTATCTTCGTCATCCACTGTCACGACACACATGACAGGCTCGCACATCCCAAGCTCCATCCAGCTCAGTATACTCTGATCTTGTGGTGTCAAATTTGGTATTTGTACCGGCACGCAGCTTTATGTTGGCACAAGCATCCTGGCTCAGCAGACTCTGCTGTTGGTTCGGGCTCTACAAGAATGCTGTCTCCTTGTGGGGGTCCCTCCATCCAGGCTGTCACCATTACTGCCTTCATCCTTAGGGCCATCATCAGAGTCCCCTTGAGATTATGCAACCTGCTAAGCATCAACACTTGATGGATTTTGGCATTGCAAAGCCCATCGATGCTGCCTCATGCCAGATGTGATTCTGAGGTGGCTCGTACAATCACGTGGTCTAGTCACTCGACCTCGAAGGTGAATTCCCATGGCAGTTCATTAGTACGCTGAGTTCTCCACCATTCACTGCTGGTGGGCTGTGTTCAAGTCGCCATGGCCATTGTCTTTCCGTGCAGGGCACTCACTTCCTCTCTCATGTTTCGAACCTGGCGTATTGCTTCAAACTGCTTCCCAACCAGTTCGCTAACATTCTCCATGATGTCACTTCTCAACTTTATTTCGAGAGAGCACACTTCCTGTTCTAACTTTAGCTGTTCCCTGTTAAGTCCACTTAATTAAAAGTTAATTTCACACTTAAGTTCCTCCTGACTCAATTCGGAATGTCAGAGGTAAACTTATCATAAGTGCCATGTCACTAACTTTACAGGAGAGCAGAAAGAAGACGCTGAAGCTCACATTTTTCTACCTTTAAGGCAACTCGAATCACCAGTTCTGAAGAACCTTACTTTTTATAACATTTTCAGTTAGTCTTTACATGTACATTGTCATTGTGAATGTTTTTGTGTAGTGGTATAGGGGGTACAGCACATACAATATTTCACCTCAGAAATATATTTTTGGACATTCATCATTTACACTTATGATAAATCAAGGTACTTAATAACAGCTTGCTTTCCATTTATTTTCATTTTTTATGTTTATTTAAGAACTAGCAAGATACCCGTGCTTCGCTATGGTATTATAATGAAATATATAATTGAATGCTTAACGTTTTATCTATAATCCGCCGAAATATGTGATCTGACTCTTTTCTGAGAGAATCCGCCAATTTTCATGATCTGACTCGTTTTCTGAGAGATTAGGGCAAAGTTCCTCCCATTTATTAAATCTTTCTTTCCAGCAATCAATTTCGTACTTCCCAGCTAGGTCCAGGTATTCCACTCGGTCAGTTGGGTCCCTAAATCTTTGCCATGTTTTTCTATAAGCATTTTTAATATGGATCAAATCCTTGAGGAGATCCAGCGTGGTGTCGTCTTGGGTGCCTTGGCTGTACTGAACCCGCGCCTGGACTGCAATCGTAGTCATTACCCGGCCAGGACCCATTTCCAGTGCGGTCCGCATATTTTGACGACGGTCCAGAACATTATTATTATTATTATCATCACTATTATTATTATTATTATTATTATTATTATTATTATTATTATTATTATTATTATTATTATTATTGATGTTCTGGACCCCACAGCAAGATGTAAGACTGCTAATGGTGGTAAATTACATCTACTGCAATTGTCATTGCTGACAATGTGACCAGCACCATCGTCGCGCGTAGGAAAGTGCGCAGGATTTCTGGCGATACGAATGATATACTTCAGTGCATTATTGACCTTGTTATAGAGGTGAACAATTACATGGCCAATATCATTCCTATCATTTACTTTGAATGTGTTTAAATTTTTATTTATATGCCAGGAGAATCTACTGGAATCTAACTTCATGTTCTCCAAAGGATAAGATGGCTCTTGAAAATGAACCCAGGAAAGACTAAAAATGATCAGTTTATGATCAGAATAAGGACATTATGAACAGTAAAATTAATTGGTTTCAACTCCTTTTTCACCCCAGCGCCGTTAAATTGATTTAACCCCCCCCCCCTCCACCGCAAAAAAGAAGGTGTGTTTCTTTACGTTTAAAGGAGATTCCAAGTACCAATTCTCACGTCTTTTACCTTCAGTTCTGAGATATAAGCATCCCCATAAAAAGAATTCCCTTTTTTTGCACTTCATTTTAAACTCTCCCCCCTCCATCTTAAGTGAACTTTCCGACAAAAATACTTGTTTCTTTAATAATAAAGGATCATCTAAATACCAATTATCATGACTCTAACATCTTCAGTTTTTGAGATATGTGTCCTCATAAAAGGAATTCAACTCCTTTCCACCCCCGTCCCCAAGATGATTTCCCTCCAAAAACGCATTTTTCTTGTTTTTAAAGAAGATTCAAACACCAATTTTCACGTCTGTAATAACTTTAATTTTTATTAGATGTAAGTATCCTCATACAATTAATTCAATTAATTTTTCAATTTTTTCACCTCCACCCCCACTTCATTGGATTTTCTGAGAATATGTGTTTCTTTACTTTTAAAGCAGATTCCAAATACCAATTTTCATGTCTGCAAAATATTTCGGTTTTGAGATAATGGTATCTGCATACAAATAATTCCAATAATTTTTCAATACCCCCTCCCTTTTAAGTGGATTTCCAAAAAAAAAAAAAAGTATTTATTTTTAAAGGAGATTGCAAATGCCAAATTTCACGTCTGTAACATCTTAAGTTTTTGAGATGTCGGTATCCTAATTAAAGGAATTCAACCCCATTTTCAATCACTTTTAACCCTACACCCAAGTGGTTTTTCAAAAAACAAAAAAATACAAGTTTCATTATTTTTAACAGAGATAAAAAATACTAATGAATATTGAATTTTCACGACCGCATTGTAATCGAAACTGACTTTCAACCTATTAGGTCGTGTTACGTACATTTAGTACATGTTGAAGAGATGTTAAGTACAAAGTAACAATTTTAGGCCTATGGAAAATCTGATGAATTCAACTGGATAGAAACGACGTACCATAGTATGATTAGCAGAGACATACCTTTGACTGATCATATGGGAAGCAATCCAATTGGGCCTGCTCAGTGTATTTTAAATAATCATTTACTTCAGTAGGATGAGCTGCTTCTACAGATGCATTGGGCTCTATCAGTGTTCCAATGATATTAGCACTGACATGTGGTAGTAAGGTGCTCTGTTTGATATTCTCCTGAATCAGGGAATTCCATTATTGAGCTTTGGCTCTTTTCATTCTCACAAATAAAATTTTACAATTTTATACTCATACATTTCCTTACCTGTGCAAATAAGAGTACTGATTCCATGATTCCTTTAAATCTGCCCACAACAGAATCCATTTTATTCTTTGGCTCCTTGTCATAAAGTATGCATCTAAAAAACAGAACTCACAATCATGCACTACTTACGGTACGAATGAAGCCACCGAATGTAGCCAATACCCGAGTAGTGATGTCGATGGTTCTTCAGGCAGGGCCAGACCATCTCACTCCTTCTACCTTGGAATCAGCATGGCAGCCAATGTGCCACAGTATTATATGTACTGAATATGACCCGATACGTTGAAAGTTTATTTTGAATACTAATCATACTCAACTCTAATGTCATTTTAACTTCCTTGAATAAAGTTCAATGACTATTCTCAAATTATTATCATGTATAAAAGGAAGACATCTTGCATTACGTGTTGACCTCAAATAATGTGAAAATGTGCCCAGAAAAGCAGTTTATAAAGTATTCTGAGTCTGTGGAATTATTCAAGCCAATTGCTTTGACTCCGCCTTAACTGCAGTAACATTTTCTTGAATTATGAATGATTCATTGGATTATTTTATGCATATGACTGGTTCTGCAAATTAGGAAGCACTATTAGGATATGGTAAAGCCCAAGTTTACAGCAATTTTTATCAGTTAATAAAGATGGTTGCTGGTCCATGGTGTAGGGGTAACGTTCCTGCCTCTTACCCAAAGGACCCAGGTTCAATACCTGCCCATGTCAGGAATTTTTACCTGGATCTGAGGGATGGTTCAAGGTCCAATCAGCCTATGTGATAATAATTGAGGAGCTATCTGATGGTGAAATTGCAACCCCGGTCTAGAAAGCCAGGAATAACGTCCGAAAGGATTGCTTGTGCTGACCACATGACACCTCATAATATGTAGGCCTTCAGGCTGAGTAGCAGATGCTTGGTGGGCCATTGCCCTTCAGGGCTCTTGTGCCATGTGGTTTGGTTTAGTTTCAATAAAGATGGTTGCTGATTATTATCATTAGCAACATGGAATTATTACTATTGGTCTTTTCTCTACCTGCCTGTGCTGATAATCATAATTATTTATTTATTTATGAAGGCATGAAATAAATAAATAAATAATTATGATTATCAGCACAGGCAGGTAGAGAAAAGACCAACAGTAATAATTCCATGTTGCTATTGCTATCACTATCCTGGTGTAGCACTTTAAGGCAGACCCTGTGTTGAGGTTTGGCAGCATCTACCATGTATGGGAAACCGCACGTTACTATGGTATGGTGGAGGATAGGATAGGATAGGATAGGATAGGATAGGATAGTATAGGATAGGATAGGATAGGATAGGATAGGATAGGATAGGATAGGATATTAATGTGTGGTGTGAGAGTTATAAGAATTCTAGAGACTTCCACAAATACTAAATCCCTGAGCCAATGGAATTAACCATTTAAAGAATAAAATCTCTCGACCGGACCGGGAATCAAATCTGAGGTCCCAAGGATCAAAGACCAAAGTGCTGACCACTCAAACATGGAGCTGGACAGAAAAGACAAATCTGTCTCCTTTACAATATCATATTGTGAACAGTACCTTATGACATTACAGGAATGAAGCATATCTAAGCTTTAAAAATTATACATAACATATTGCCTCAAGATATCTGCAGAAAAAAAAAATAGTTTTGCAGCTGCATCATTTAGCAGTTTACGCTACTCTCCTCTGATGAATAATCCATCCACATATTATTGATGCACATCATCCAAAGTGATCCAGTGAAATATGACATCGCACTTACATATTGTTAGTTTAAACACAGAACATGAAATAATTCTTTACTAATTTTGTAACAACATTTACAGTAGCCTGCTTCCATCACCAAACCCTCTAGAGCAAGCTGGTTTATGAGTACACATACCACAGTCTATCTTCCTCACTGGCCTCAGCAGTACGCTTCATCGCCATGTTGCTTGGTGTCATTAGCTGGGTTATTTGTTTCTTATATCATACACTTCCTCATCATGAGGCTGAGTGGAAACTGATACAGCCTTCAGACAAGAATAAAAATCCTTGGATGAACAGGCCATCAAACCTGTGACCTTCGGGTAAAGGACAGAGACGATAATTCTTTACTGCTGAGCAGACACAATAGCAATCTAGTTCTCAAAAATGAATTACAGTGGTACAGTGCTAAAATTTTGGCATGAGAGCTGATATTTTGTATTTCAGCATTGAGAGAAGAATGAATTGTTGATGCCAGCCACAGTACCTATGCTAACAAGCATAGACTTTCAACATTAAAATGCTGCAAACAAATAACCATAAAATCATGTTCATTCACAGATGCTCACACCTCATAGAGTAAGAACAGTAAAGAAAATAAATAATTACATTCTGTTTAAGTAGCTTAATGAAATGAAATGTTGTATGGCTTTTAGTGCCGGGATATCCCAGGACGGGTTCGGCTCGCCAGGTGCAGGTCTTTCTATTTGACGTCCGTAGGTGACCTGCATGTCATGATGAGGATGAAATGATGATGAAGAAAACACACACACCCAGCCCCCGTGCCTTTGGAATTAACCAAGTAAGGTTAAAATCCCCGACCCGGCCCGGAATCAAACCTAGGACCCTTTGAACCGAAGGCCAGTACGCTGAACGTTCAGCCAACGAGTCGGACAGTAGCTTAATAATACATGGTAATAAATTAGAAACTAAGATGCCATGAGAATACATTGTCCATCTCAACAAAGACACTGTAATGCTCCACTGGTCCTATGCTAACTTTAATACCATATATATATTTGAATGCTCAGTGCTTAATTTTCTGGATTTCAGCGAAGAAAAACTTGGTTGTGCGCATTATTTGAAATAAGGTTGGTACTGCTTCACCTCAAACAATGGTTATGCTATAGCATTATCTAGTCTTGGTCTGTGAGACATCAATAGCACATTAGAAGTGAAATGTGAGCCACATATTTAGTATGGTTACAAGTTCTTGTAATCACATGTTCAAGGCCAAAGAAAAGCTTAGGGTTATTGAAGATGCAGAGAAAATTGGAAATTACACAGCAGGAAGAAAGTACAATGTCAGAGCAAGTTGTACTTACAACTGGTGAAAAAAAAAAAAAAAAAAAAAAAGGGCCTTCAAAAAAAAATAGAAATCACTGGGCATTTCACACAACAGGTTCCTCTACACCTAAATATCAGACAGCATGCTCATTACAACAACACATAGGTGAAACGAGCCAATTACACATATAAGGGGAAGATAAGCAAACCGCATGACAATTCTGATAGAGTGGGCTGTCTGCATATGAAGAATATGATGTGTTTCTCAAAACAAATTTATATTTTTTCAGTTTTAGAATTTTCTTAATATGCAGGATTAATT
The DNA here is from genome assembly GCF_040414725.1 of Anabrus simplex. Classification (NCBI taxonomy): domain Eukaryota; kingdom Metazoa; phylum Arthropoda; class Insecta; order Orthoptera; family Tettigoniidae; genus Anabrus; species Anabrus simplex. Next base: position 412,135,257 of record NC_090266.1, on the reverse strand, counting down.
TCCTGTAATAAAACATAAAATAAAGCCAATTTCCTAGCTTTTCTTTAAATTCTCTCCTACAATTAAGGTGCATAGATTATTAGACAGCACAGATTATTTGCATCTATACAGTAGTTTACAGATGATCTCCAACCTTCTGCAAATGGCAACAAATGAGGAAATCAAAATATGTAAGTATCATTAATTATAATATCCATAAAATCTGCCTAGTCATTAGACAGACCAAAAGCTACAGTATGTGGATAGGAGAACAAATATCCAACATACCATCTGTATTACCTTCACAAATTTACTTCTCAGAATTCAATGACAAATGTGTGAAAATGTGTGGTAAGTGTTCTGTTCAATTCTCAATTCTCACTCTTATAATTTTTGTCATTATATTCCATTTATGTTTAGAATGTAATTCAGATTCCTTAACATGCAACAGCACTAACGACCCCATGTGGGAAAAGGACCTTCCTACCAGAAGGTCATTACTGTTTCAGACCATACAATCCAAAATCTCGAGAATCTTGGAGAAGAACAATCCTAGTGGGAAAACAGAAATGAATGAATAGACCAAGTAAACTCTAATGTCTACACATTGGTATATAGTATTGAAGATACTTATAAATGATATGTGATTCAATATTCACTGAATAAATATTATGTTGACTCCCTTGTTTGTTTACTTTTATGCATTTTCCTGTAACTGCAAGTTTTCATTTATATGTACCAGCAGAAAAGGGGAACAAATCCCTTGCACTATCACTTCAAAATTAATGACCCTGATTCCATTGATACTGTATGTTGTTTCGTAACACAAATTCTTATCAAGTCCAATATTTACTCTGATATTACCTCTCATTTTCCTTCATCTTGAGTCATTTAACTTTTGCTCCATGGTGTGTGTACAGTGACCACTCTCCTTCTCTGTTTGAGGCAGAACAAGTTTACCTCTTGTCTGAGTGGGAGGACAGGTGGAAGGCTATTGCCAACTACAAAACTCACTCAGGAGCAGATTGAAATACTGTAGTAAGTTTACCGTTTTAAAGTGCTGAATATGTGGTTAATGAGACTTGTTTATCAGGACATGAATATTTTATTTACTTTATTTTTATTTACTCTAGCTTCCCATTCCAATCTTGGTAAAGCAATTTTCAGAGCGTGGATTTTGTTCCTTCTAGGTGCAAATTTTGTTTAATACCTTTTCACAAACTTTATGACAGGAGTTAATGCTGGTTGATTTGCCCTTCTCTGCTAACTAATTTTGATTTTTCTATGTTTTATTATTTGTAAACCCTTTTCAGCTTTGAATAACTTATTGTAAATTGGTCTGTTTCATATTTTGTTGTAACAGTATACTTTTCGTCACATGTATTTTCTCTTTAACTCTCCAGTACGTGCACTGAGCACAATAGTGATCCACTATATTTAATTTGTGAGTTGCTACGACCTGGCACCACTGGTGATCTTAAAGCTCCATGTACCTTCCTGTCACATACCCTTGCACATTTTCAGTTGACCTCATGCTTTGTTTAGTAACTCTGTGCCTTTCTAAACAATCCCAAAGTGTACTGCAGTACCACTGTGTTCCACATGTGCATTGGTAACTCTGTATTGTAGGGCCACGCTAATTTGACTTTTCATTAAAAAACCATTTTCCATCACGTAACTATATTGTGTCTTGCTACTAGTTCATGCTATGATACAGTCTGACAATGGCAAGTAATTCAGAGAATGTAAGGTGGCTAAATGAACTGTTATTAGAAAGCAATGATGATGATGGTGTTAGGTCATGAAGATAAAATAGAGGAAGATTACGTAGAAACAGTCATTGAAGATCGAATCACTGAGCAGTATACTAACAGTGAAAGTCAAAGTGAAAGCGAACTTGAGGGTGAGCAACAAGAATTCTTCATTGGAAAGGGTGGAACAAAATGGAGAAAAATTTTCTGCCATTTCTAGGACTAGAGAACATAATATAATTCCAAAAATCAATATCCCAGGGTTGGCTGCCTTTTCCACACAAGCTTCTTCAGAGATAGAGTCTTTCCAATTTATGATTGATAACAGCATCGTTACACAAATGAAAAGAAGTACAACTTTATGCATTTTAAAAGTAAGGTATTCATTTGCAAGGGAGTGGGATGCACATCCCACTGATCACTGAAAAACTAGAGCATTACTTGGAATACCCTATTTGGCGGGTGTTTCAAAATCAGGCAGAGGAAATGTCTCCGATTTCCGGGACACTAAATACGGAATAGGGGTAAAAGCAATACACGTTACTATGGACATAAATAGGTGCAGGTTACTAATGAGGTGTCTCCACTTTGATGACATTCACGACAGGCAAGTTCGTAAGGAAACAGACAAGCTTGCCCTGATTAGGGAGTTGCTAACTGCCTTTTGTGGAGAACTGTAAAAATCCATGGCAGCAAGAGCATTTCTCAAGATCCGTGAACAACTAACATCTTTTCAAGGATGGGGTCCCATTAGGCAATTCGTGCCATCCAAGCCTGCAAAGATTGGAATTAAATAATATGCCCTGGTTGATTCCAAAAACATGTACACACATAACCTAGAAGTGAATTGTGGGAAACAACCAGATTGTCCATTTCATGTACGCAACAAACCTGATTCAGTTGTTAAACGTTTAGTGGAGCCAGTTCAAGGGAGTAACCAGAACGTAACAGCTGATAACTGGTTCTCACCTCTACCACTGGCTTTTGATCTACTTCATAACAAAATAAGCACTTTACTGAGGTCATGTAATCTTTGTGGAGCATTTTTGTGCTGCCGAATCCGTCTCTGCAATATATCCCGTAAGTTCTCCAGTGGATTTAGGTCGGGGCTCCATACAGGCCACTCCATCACAGAGCTGTGCAATCGCTGGAGATGATCTCTGGTGTCTCGTGCAGTATGGGCTGTGGCATTGTTATGCATCAGCAAAAAACCAGGCCCTACACCAAGAGTAGTACGAGCAATATCATCTTTCATGATGTCCCTGGTGTACACCGCAGCATTCAGACGGCCAGGTACCACCACAAGATCTGTACGATTATCAATCATGACTCCTCCCCACACCATGACCGATACACCACCATGTCTGTCCACTTCCTGCATAAGACCTTCAACGAATCATTGTCCTCGTCGTCTCCACATGCGTTGACGGCCATCCAGTCCATTTAAGGTAAACCTGGACTCATCTGTAAACATTACCTGACACCAGTGTCTCAGTTGCCAATTGCCAGTGACGATGTTCTCTGCAAATGCAAGACGAGCTCTGCGGTGTTCCCTAGTGAGGGGGGTTACACAAGCAGGTTTTCTAGAGCATATGTTACCCTCTCTAAATCGATTGTGTATGGTCTGAATACACAGCTAAACGCCAGAGGCTCTTGTAAGGTCACTTCACAGTTTTCTGGCACTGCTGGAGGTTCGGCATCGTGCTGATAATCGTTTCCGTTTGTGACCTTGTCCACGGCATCTAACATACCCTCCTGTCTCTGCATAACGATGCCAGAGCCTGTGCACAACAGATGGAGACACTCTGAGGTCATTAACCACATACCGCATTGTTCTGCCTTCTTGACGTAGGGCAACAGCTCGGGACACGTTCGCTTTGCTTAGATGCCTCATACTGACTGTCTCATACTTGAATAATGCATATTAACATCACCAATAGTGTGGAGAGAGTGGTTCATATACTGCAGACTACTTTCTATTGAGACCCGATGGGACTGGAAGCATGTTTATGTTAAATAGGGTAACCTTTACACAATTAAATCACCATGAATGTGTTACTGTGGTGTGTAGCAATTCGTATAAACCTGTACACATTTCATGCTCCATGACTTAAACTTTTACAGCATGTCAAATATTTGTTTCCCTAATTTTTGTGCTGACTGTATTTATTTTCACCTGCAAAGTTATTTAATTAAATTTTATTCTTTTTTAAGTTAATTTTATATTTTACTAGCTGATGTACCCGCGCTTCGCTATGGAATTCTATATTGTATAGGCCTACAGAATTCTAGGTTAGGTAGTGTACACGTTGTGAGCAAGATTGTCTTAAATTGTATAGCTCTTAACGCTACCCTAGAAATGTGACGGGAGGTCACCAAACATCTTTTCTCATATGAAGACTGAGGGAATTTTCGCTGTAATGGTAGACCCAATTTCATACCATCAGTCACAATCAGGTTGGGATGTTTTCATTATAATGCCTTTTTACATCCTCAGAAAGACTGTCTTAGTGGTTTTCCCAACTGAAATGAACATACAATGACGTCAATAGGAATGGCGCGATTAAAAGCAATGCTTTCATATTACGAAATACTCGTTCAAATGAAACACCACACATTTTCTCACTTTTAACGAACAGGACTACGCTGCCTATCTAACAGTCCAAAGTTCCAGACCTGGAATGACCAAACCGCAGACAGCCGTGGTCCGTGAACACTCTTCGGCTTTCTTTGGCGGGGAGAGGGTCGAATAGTGGAGACTCCCAGGGCAAAAACTATGTCCAATTACTATGCTGTTTCCTAGGAGTACCCGATGACTCGGAAAATATCAATTCTCTACACTGGCGGCGTAAAAATCTATCTGACTTGAAGGCAAATTGTTCCTCCAAGCCAGAAGAAAAACCCCCTCTTCACTGCTAATTTGGAATAAATTGAACGTAGAATTTAAAAAAAGTGAAGAGAAAGAAGCTTTTCTTACGAAACGGCTCTTTTCAGAGTTGAATTTTGAGTTATTTAGTGAATATTGTGGTGCTATAATTTGGAAAAGGCCTAAATTGTTATCTAGACCAAGCCATACTACTACTACTACTACTACTACCACCACCACCACCACCACCACCACTAAGTGAGGCTGTGCCCATGGGCGCCCGCAAGGGGGGGCAAGGGGGGTGCTTGCCCCCCCCCTGGAATTCTAAAAAGTTGATGTTTAATTGTTTAATATCATACCAGATTATTTCATAAACTGAACTTACTGACAGTCATCTAGCATCTGTTATATTCGCAAATTTCTGTAAAAAATTTAATGTTGCTGACGTTATATTGGTATTTATATTCAAGAAAATTGTTAATGTGCCCCCCCTTGGAAAAGATCCTGCGGGCGCCCATGGCTGTGCCTTAAGTATGCACACTGCTGTTAGAAACAGCGCGTCAGAGTAGGGATCGAATAGCTGAAATACTATGATGATCCGGTGTGTTACGTACCAGCTGTATCAGAAAATATATGAACCAGAGGAATGGCATGCTAAAGAAGAAAGTTTTCTAACTCCCCGGCCATTTCCCGCCAATACATTTAGGCCTTCCCCTAAACTACCGTTTCACTCAGCGTAAATAAAATTACTTATAGCTTAAATTGTAGCGGCTGTTTCTCCGAATTTGCATACCAGTTTTCAATGAAATAGGACCACTTATAACGTAAATATTTAAAAATTAAATTTTAGGCCTTCCCCTAAACTACCATTTCACTCAGCGTGAATAGAATTATTCATAGGCTAGATTATAGCGACGTATTCCCCGATTTTGCATTTTTATAAAGATAGGATTACTAAAAACAAATATTTGAAAATTAAATTTTAGGCCTTCCCCTAAACTACCATTTCTATCATCGTGAATAAAATTATTCATAGCCTAGATTGTAGCGACTTATTCCCCGACTTTGCATTACGATTTTCATTAAATTATCTTTGGCCGTTTTCTAGTGATGCGTGTACATACATACATACATACATACATACATACATACATACATACATACATACATACATACAGACAGACAGACAGACAGACAGACAGACAGACAGACAGACAGACAGAAATTACGCAAAAGTAAAAAGTGCATTTCCTGGTTACTGTTGACATGACCGATACAGAAATACAATTCTTTTCAAATTCTGAGCAATGTACAGACAAAACTCGTATTTTATATATATAGATTTATGTAGATTGATCGTCCATTATTCTCATGAAAATGTGTTCCTTGTCCTTCCCTCTTTCTTTGCGGTTAATTGCCTTTTCATTCTTCCAAGAGCGACTTGGAGAAACAGTTGTTAAGGTAAGTTTGGTGTTTGATTTGATGTTATGCTGTATGATTTTTTGTCTTGTTTCTTGGGTCCATTTCTCCACTCAATTGTCCTTGCAACTTGCCCACAAGCATCCAAGGAATAGTGTAGACCTTACGCTGATACATTATTATGCATGGGCGGTGTTCCACTACCCTCGCCATGCAGACAACCAGGAAGCAGAAGCACAAGCAGGTGGGCAGAGATGCATGCTTCTTAGCTCCCAATGAGCCCAGGACAACGGCATGACCCAGGTCATTCTGCACTGCTTCTCGAAGTGGATACAAATGACCAAGTCAGACAAACAGGAACATCCATCCCCAGCGTGAGCCACCCAGGGACGTCCCATCACCCGGGCGCAATCCAGGACAACGCCCAGGACTACGGACGGCAGCATGGCGGTGGAAAGGGAAACCCCCTGGCACTCCGAAGCCACTACCCAGGCCACACGGCCTGACACTGCTTAATTCACCATGCAGACGTCTCAGTGTGCCCCAAAGGACAGGGACCACATGAAGATGACTGAACATGCAGCCGATGCCGGCCAAGAAGGAGTAGCACTGCACCTAGGCCATCCGCTAACCCACGGTCCGCAGGCCGGGAGAAGGGCAACACCTGAACGAGGCCTCTTCCCCGACCGAGAAGAGACCACCGGCAGGAAGAAGACGCTACCCTTGCAATAGGAAGAAGAAGACACTGGCCCACCAGGAAAGAACCTACACAACCGCAGCACAAGACTGCCCCCAGGAAGTCAATGAAACATGGAGTCAATCAGGGGAGGACCTCAACGGTAAGCGACGCCCAGGTGAGATCTAAATGTCCCACTCTACAGCTCTTGCAATGTTTCCACATTATGAGTTGGGGCCACCAACAGGTTAGCTGTGGATTTGAAGTGCATTGTAACTGCTGTGATGGTGATCACCACCACACAGCCTGCACGGCACCTAGGGAGGCACTAGTGTGCGCCAATTGCGCAGGTGGCCATCCGGTCTCTCACCGATTTACCTGGTTTACAGGGTCATGGACCAGGCGGAGAGAAATGAGGCCCGGCATCATGTGCCACAACCATCCAGCAGGTCCCCGCCCTCGGCAGGCGTGGCATCATTCTCTGAGATCGAAGACGGGATACTAGGCATCCCAAGGGGATTAGGCAGGATTTCTTGCCGCATGGCTTGGTAACTGGCAAGGCCCTCGCTAGCCACAGCAGTGCCCAGAAGGACCTATCCCCTGAATAACTGCACTGTCGTGGAATGGGCTAATTACTAGTGCATGATACCTGTTCCCAACTAACAAAACCTTTCTGGACCACATCTTTGCATGTGCTATGTATAACATACCAGGTTTTACCTGTAGGCTCTTTCTATTTCCACCTATGAGTTTTTTTCCTGGTCTTTACTACCAATCTCCAGTACATTGAACCTAACACCAATCTGTCTTGCTAGCATGTTTGACATGGAGACAGACCGGAATCGGTAATTCCAAAGTATCACATTTTCCCAATCCTCCCTGCTGTCTCTTTCTTCTAGGAACTAACGGTGTAACCGGATTTCAGCAGTTACACGGTAAACAGTTAAGTAAAGAGGAAAATACATCAAATTGCACGGCATCCAAAAAAAAAAAAAAACTAACACACAACGAACATGGGATGGACTACGCCAATATGTACAAATAAATATCAGGTTGGGCAACTTGACGACTATCATAAGGAACGTGGAACGGGTCTGGGCAAACTTACCAGGGCCATAGAGATACGAAGGTTGCGGGTTTCCAGAAAAATTAACGGTGATCTTTGATTCAAGATATTATTTTCAAAATGAACATTACAAGGTAAGTTTCGAACAAAATTCATCTATCCAAACAATCCAGTTACATAATTTACGAACACAAGATTAGATGTTGTTTGACAAGAGCTTCGCTATTAGGCCAAGAGGTTAACTAAATATATCTTAGCATAATCCAAATTCTACAATACAATTTTGAAGTTAAGAGGAAACACAAGGTTTAAATGGAAGTTAACGTGCTTTCTAAGACATCTGAGAAATATAGCGGTGAGTAGGGCAAACTCCTATGTGATATCACCAGCGAACATTAAATGTAAATTAAAACGGAACAGAAATCAACCGTGCTTACCCCAAGGTAGCCCATCTCGGGAGCAAGGAGTAGCCGACGTGCGTCTTATCGCAGGACTGGCGAGAGAACCAAAGGCCACGAAATCCTACCTCGCTCACTTAAAGAGGATAGTCAGGCCTTGGTGTGATTACCGAGTGACCAATCTGAGCACAGGAGCTTGCCCATCACCACCCAGATCCGCCAATCATAACCCTTTATCCAGTAGCTATGTTTTGACTACCGGTATGTTCCAGAACATATACAGACACTAATCGCGAACTTTCCATCTTCCAGAATTAGTAAGGACATATTTCTAGAATCGACAGGGGCTAACACACCCTGTTCGAGACGTCCTACCCAATATCACAGAACAATCTAATGGTTACTTAAGTAGATAAAGGGAATACAAATAAAATGTAGTACAATAATATTTTACACCGTACAGGTTAGGAAGCTAAATGGAATACGAATAAAATATTCTACTTCAACATTCCACATCATACAGTTAACATTCCTTAAAAAGATTTACAAATAAAATATTCTACAACAACATTCCACATCATACAGTAAATATTCCTTAAAAATGGACGCCGCATAGGTCGCACACTTCCTCCCCCCGACAATCGAGCTACGCTTGACAATTAACGTAAGATTACTGGGGGGGGGGGCATTGATCACACCCGGAAACGTGCACACCATAGCACATATTTGTAAAACATAACGCACAGATAGTTCTCGGTAAGTTCAACAGGCACCTTACCATGATTTTCTTCAAGTTGAACTTCCAACAACAACAACAAAAAACTGTCACTACACCAAAAGTCCTTTCAGAAGCTTGGAGTATTTTAAGGCTTAAGGTTTACATATAAACACAACATAATTGTCCAAATGTGATACAGTGCAAATTGCATTTGCCAATATTCCAAAATGCTTTGACCATCTTAACTCTGTCCTCAGCAAGGATGTACACTCTCTTCTTCTGCTAAATGTCAGTAACCGGGCGAGTTGGCCGTTTGGTTAGAGGCGCGCGGCTATGAGCTTGCATCCAGGAGATAGTGGGTTCGAATCCCACTGTCGGCAGCCCTGAAGACGGTTTTCCGTGTTTTCCGATTTTCACACCAGGTAAATGCTTGCGCTGTACCTTAATTAAGACCACCGCCGCTTCCTTCCAACTCCTAGGCCTTTCTTGTCCCATCGTCGCCATAAGACCTATCTGTGTCGGTGCGACGTAAAGCCACTAGCAAAAAAGAAAAAGTGTCAGTAATTCTGTGCTCATTCATTTTCTTGTAAGAAAGCGTCCAATGCCTCCTTCTTAGCCAAGTTACGGAATAAGTCGATCTTGCATCACTTTTCACACCAATCATAGGATCGAAGTTGCACAACTAGGCCACAGGTTCTTGCTGATGATGTGGCTGCCGACACGGCCGTTTGCCAACAGCCTCCATTCAAGTTCAGTCCAAACCAGGTCGCAAGGCAAGTTGCAGCACGGCCCAGCCGTATGTTGAACCAACGAGTAATGGGCAGAGGGGTGAGGCGCAGTCCAGCCAGGCTGCCTCAATTGGGACATTTTGCCACAGGATTGTGGTGCCGGATGGTAGCGCCCAAGTTATACAGTGTGCCTCTCAACTTGGCACGTTAGGTTGCCGTCACATGAAGTTGGTCACTGCAGCCACTGTAACATAAACCAACACGCAGCAGACAGGGGAATACTGAAGGCAAAACTACCCTGCCGGACTAGAAGATCATGGAGGAAAACAGTTTTCAAGGAGGGTTAGAGTTCTTTCTTTAATTTAATGACTAGCATAGTCACCCAACGGATGGCTCAATGAATTTCATGTAGATACCCCCTCCCACACCAGGGACATTAGGACACCTAGCCCCGGGGTAAGCACTATCCATACATTTTAGAGAAGATTACAGTGGGGGTGAAAGAAACCTACAGGAGTTTACCCTGAGCCCGAAATGTTAGGGGAATAAATTCCAATCAGTGACCCTAAACTAAAACCTACCTATCTTATACCAAACCCATTACACTAAGGGAGATAAATGCTTGAGGATACCCAATCCATTTACACACACAATTTTATGACTAATTTACACAAATCACTTATGATCAGGTTATAGATATAAATAATACTTGCTGGCCAGCATCTACAATCTTACAACTACCTTACAACAAAACTTATCATTACCTTACAACCAAAAAAATCTTATAAATACTTTACAACTAAAATTTCATGGTCACGAAAATAGGAATTTACCCCTCCCTATACAACTTAAGGCACCTTTACCTGGGAGATGTGTACTCTGCTGATCCTTTTCCTTTCGGGATCTCTCACCAATAATGACATTGGGGTAAGGAACTTTAAGATGGTGCACGGACCTCGAAATCTGGGCCAACTACTGATAACATGGTTCGCAGCACTACTGACGGGGTGCGTTTTAATAAACACCTGGTCACCCACAGACAGACTGTGCGGCCTTCCCTCGTGGTTGTAATTACGCTGGAATTTAGGGTAATAAACCTTTAAGTTTTTTCGGACACAGTACCAATTAGCTCGGATCTTTTCTGGGCTGGCGTCGTCAGGCAGAAGATCATTAATTGATCACAGGGTTGACAGTGGAGTATTTGGAGTAAAGGCCAACATTAACGAAGCAGGAGTTTGCTTGCGACTTTCATGGACGGCGGTGTTGAAGGCAAATGACAACCAATTTAGTGATGAATCCCACTTGGAGTGGTCAGCGGAGTGATAAGCGATGAGAGCAGATCACATATTACGATTCACTCTTTCAGCATAATTTGGTCTCGGGTAATACGGGGTAGTGGTTACATGAGCAATGGATAGATCAAAACAGAAATTCCGGAACTGGAGAGAAGTAAAGGTTCTTGCATTATCATTCACCACAAATTGACAGGGTCCAAATGAAGCAAATATGTGTTTCAAGCACGAGTGGTGGGGTTAGCATTAGCCACACGAGTTGGGAACAGCCACGTAAAACGCGAAAAGGCGTCAACACACAAGTATGAAACAATGGCCGCTCCGTGATCTCGGGAAGGGACCAATGTAGGCTATGAACAATCTCTCCATCGGACGAGAAGCTTGCTCGGAAGACAACAGACCTAGACGAGTATTAGGGGCGGGTTTACTGATGTTACAAATTTTTACAAGATTTAACAAGGGTACGGATTTCACAATCCATGGATTTCCAAATGAAGTGTTTACGAATTTTCTCTCTGGTTTTGAAAACGCTCAGATGAGCCCCCGGTAGGAATTCATGAAAATACTTGAAGAGAGCCGGAACTAGGTTAGTTGGGACGCCAATTTTGGGGTACCTGAGACCGCGAGCAGGACAACACAAGACACCATTCTTAAGGACGTAAGGCTTAACATGTTCACCAGATTCAATCCTGTCAATAATAGCTTTTAACTCAGCGTCGTCCTCCTGATGTTTTGTTATATCCTTGAAAAGGAAGGGAGAATCTGTGAGAACTACATTCACAAAGGCTCATACTTGTTTAGGAGAGGGGTCTGCAGGCTCTGATTGAGGGTCAGAGCTGTCTGGATAGAACATCCTACTGAGGCATCAGCCACAACGTTTTCCGTGCCATGAATGTGGCGAGCTTCAAATTGGAAGGCTGAGATGCGCACTGCCCAACGCGCAAGACGACCGGTCCTTCTCGGTTTGGCCAGTACCCAAATCAACGCCTGATTATCAGTTTCAAGATCGAAAGGGAGATGTTCCAGGTACATTCTGAACCGTTCTAAAGAGAAGACAACAACTAAGTCTTCCAACTCATAAATGGAATAGTTTCGTTCAGCAGGATTCAGGGTACGAGAAGCATAAGAAATAGGGCGACGCCCCTCTTCAAATTCCTGAAGGAGAACACCAGATATACCTGCGGAAGAGGCATCCGTCTGCAGGATGAAGCGTTTAGAAAAGTCTGACATAGCCAGTACAGGAGCGTTATATAAGTCGGATTTCAAGTCGCAAAAGGCTTCACGTTGGGCATCACCCCACACAAATTTGGCATTCTTTCTTCTCAAGGCATTTAATGGGGCTGCCCGTTCAGCAAAATTGGGAATGAATTTACGAAAAAGTTAATATAAAGCTCTTGCTAAACAACATCTAATCTTGTATTTGTAAATTATATAACTGGATTGTTTGGATAGATGAATTTTGTTCGAAACTTACCTTGTAACGTTCATTTTGAAAATAATATCTTGAATCAAAGATCACCGTCAATTTTTCTTTCGTCCGCAATCAATCACTTGCTCGGCTACCAATATTTAACCGGATTTCAGCGGTTACACGGTACACAGTTAAGTAAAGAGGAAATAAATGAAATTATACGGCACCCAAAAATACTTTAACGCACAACAAACATGGGATGGACTACGCCAATATGCACAAATAAATAACAGGTTGGGCAACTTCACGGCTATCATAATGAATAGAGGTACGAAAGTTGCGGGTTTCCAGAAAAATTAACGGTGATCTTTGATTCAAGATATTATTTTCAAAATGAACATTACAAGGTAAGTTTCGAACAAAATTCATCTATCCAAATAATCCAGTTACATAATTTACGAACACAAGATTAGATGTTGTTTGACAAGAGCTTTGCTATTAGGCCAAGAGGTTAACTAAATATATCTTAGCATAATCCAAGTTCTACAATACAATTTTGAAGTTAAGAGGAAACACAAGATTTAAATGGAAGTTAACGTGCTTTCTAAGACATCTGAGAAATATAGTGGTGAGTAGGGCAAACTCCTATGTGATATCACCAGCGAACATTAAATGTAAATTAAAACGGAACAGAAATCAACCGTGCTTACCCCAAGGTAGCCCATCTCGGGAACGAGGAGTAGCCGACGTGCGACTTATCGCAGGACTGACAAGAGAACCAAAGGCCACAAAATCCTGCCTCGCTCACTTAAAGAGGGAAGTCAGGCCTTGGTGTGATTACCGAGGGACCAATCAGAGCATAGAAGCTTGCCTATCACCACCCAGATCCGCCAATCATAACCTTTATCCAGTCGCGATGTTTTGACTACCGGTATGTTCCAGAACATATACAGACACTAATCGCGAACTTTCCATCTTCCAGAATTAGTAAGGACATATTTTTAGAATCGACAGGGGCCAACACACCCTGTTCCAAAAGTCCTACCCAATATCACAGAACAATCTAGTGGTTACTTAAGTAGATAAAGAGAATACAAATAAAATGTAGTACAATAATATTTTACACCATACAGGTTAGGAAGCTAAATGGAATACGAATAAAATATTCTACTTCAACATTCCACATCATACAGTAAACTTTCCTTAAAAACATTTACAAATAAAATATTCTACAACAACATTCCACATCTCACAGTAAATATTCCTTAAAAATGGACGCCGCAGAGGTCTCAAACGGCATGTCAGAAGCAATGTGAATTTTATATTTTCGGCTGAAGAATGGAATGGCAGCAGTCCCGAAACATGCACCGCATGCAATTATATTAATAATAAATGTGAGTTTATACTAGTGAAGTGCGTATTGATAAGGCAGACAATACAAAAGAAAACGTTTGTAACAGTCAATACAGACCAATTAAATCAAACATGGACAAAATCATAGGATCTTACTTATATAAAAATTAAATACAGAAAAATATGGCAGATGTCCCATGACCCTGTTGATCAGGCAGAGTACCATCAACTTGCCAGAGACATCCGCAATCGTTTGCTGGGACGTAAAACTGAAAAATGGGAAGAATTCTGCCATACCCTCATGGACAATGAGTCAGACCACGATATTTGGTTTGTCACTCTTGGTCTGACTCGAACCCCAAGCCCATGGCGTTCAATTCCTGGTTGCAATGAGCTAATTTTCTCCCCTTATCATAAACCTAAGACCTTCGAGGATTCAACTGAGAATCAATGAATAACACGTGGCGTTCCTGACGACGACGAAGTACCGTCACATAATACACATCAAAAGGTCTCAACTTTTATCCGACAATGGACCCCTGACAAAAAGACAAAGGATTACACTTACAGAGTTCTGCAAGGTCATTAGGGAACTCAATGAGAGTAAGTCTCTAGGTGATAATTAAGCTATCTAACAAAGAAATGAAAACCGTACTATATAGGGCAAATTATTTTTAGCTTCAATTTTTTGGCATGTCTATTTTTGGTATACTTCTCTAAGGTTTGGGAAACAGCCAAAATTGTTGTTAATCCTAAATCAGGGAAGGATAAATTGTTCCCGCAAAACAACAGACCAACTATTTTGTCACCACATTTATCTAAGATCTTCAAGAGACTTACTCTCAAAAGACTCAATGCCAGCTATGAGTCCACAACATATTTAGACCGGAACAGTTTGGGTTCCGATCGAAACGGAATGCCCCTCTTGCGGCGCTTTGTCTTGTTCAATATGTTTCAAGGTAATTCAACATAAAACGAACCGTGCCAGTGGTCTTTCTCGATGCAGACAAAGCTTGTCATACCATCTGGCAAGATAATTTCATTTTCACACTTTTCAGCAAATACCATGTTCCAAATTATTTAGTCAACGTTATTCATTCCAATTTATATAATAGGAAATGTAATGTCTCGTGCGATGCAGAAAAATCCACCCCTCGGTCACACAAAACAAGAGTTCCACAGGGTGGACCATTATAAGAAACTGTGTACAGTTTGTATGTGAATGGTCTTCCAATATTTCAAAGGGCAGAAATCGAGCAGTTCATGGAAAATATTGCTGTCTATACCATGAAACGACGGAACCACGAGACTATGTTACTGCTGCAGTCTAGGATAGATCACTTTATGGACTGGTGCTTGGAAAATAAAGTGAAGGTACATTCTGAAAAAAACACAGGCAGTACCCTCTACCTGCCACAGACCTAGGCTTGGTCAACTGAATGCAAACTGCAACGTCCTTCCCGGGTCAACAGTGTTGTTAAATATCTTGTCCTTCAGCTGGACAAACGGTTAACATAGAAGCAGAACTCGGACAAGGCATTGCAATGAGCATCAGATAGGGAGGCTTGTCTTAAACCACTGCTAAACAATAAATTTATCTCTTCTTCCATAAAGAGAAAACATTATCTAGCGTGGTGTAAGACCAATCCTTTACGGTTGTCAGGCCGGGAGCTACATAGCAAAGTCATCAGTTAAAAGGCTTCAGATGTTCCGAAACAAGACAGTGAAAAGATGATTAAACCAGGATACTGGACAACCAATCAAAAGATATGCACTGAGCCGTGCATCCCCACCAATGGTGCACGGATTTAAAAGCTTACACATTCGTCCAAGAATTGAATCCTCACTACCCAGTCATCTGATCCGGACAGTGTATTTTGCAGGCTCCAGCAGAGTCCTCAATTCTCATGCTTAGGATCAGGCCTGATCCTCGCGGTGACATCACAGCTTAATTAACCTAACCCAATCTAACTTTACGCTAGCTGAGAGTGCAGTATTAACATGATGCATTAAACAAACCGGCTGTCCTTCCCTACATCAGACTGCTCTTCCCTACACCAGCTCGCATGCTTCCGGTGCAAGTTTGGTGATCTTACAGCTTTAGAGCAAAGCTGGAGTCTAGGCTTAACCTCATGCTAGGCAAGAGTGTAGGCTTAACCTCATGCTGCGTTAACCTAACCGACTGCCTTTCCCTATACCAGGCTGCCCTTCCTTATACTGGCTTGGTCTACTAGGCAAGATGGCTGCTATATTTGGGCTAATTTGGTGAGGAGCCTGGGCCATGTGCATAAGCGTAACTTAACATAGCTAAGTGTGCAGGCTCAATCTCACGACCATACTTTAACCTAACCTAAACAGCTGCCCTTCTCTACACCAGCCTGCTTCTAACCGATTCCTCTCAGGATCACCTGCTCGTGACCACCTCTGCTATGAAGGACGCCAGCTACGTGTGCGGCTTACGCGTAATCTCACATGACGGTGGTAGAACACTCATGCTTAAAAGGGCAGTCAGGCTTAATCTAAGTAGGCAAGATGGTTGCTGTATGTTAGTTATATGAGACTAACTGACCTACTGGCTGGTGTGCATGGGCTAAATTTAACAGTTCCATCCTCCTAACCGTCTGCCTTTCGTAACTTTTAGGGTGATGAGTAGCATTTCCTTTGTTGCCAGCCAGGTTGAGTGGCTTAGATGTTTGAGGCACTGGCCTTCTGGCCCCCAACTTAGCAGGTTCAGTCCTGGCTCAGTCCGGTGGTATTTGAAAGTGCTCAAATACATCAGGTTCTTGATGGCAGATTTACTGGCACGTAGAACTCCTGCAGGACTGAATTCTGACTAGAGATAGCATACTCGGGGTAGCTAGGCACTTTTCTGGCTTGCCTGAAATTTTAGAGGTGAATTTGCTAAGAAAGATTATACTAGGGGAACAGAACACGGATATCTGCCTGCAAACTAAGTACGAGATACCGGCACACAGAGCTTTAGAATACAGTGTGTGTACTACATCCTTGAACGTAAAGCTAATGAAGGAGGTCATTCTGCACAGTAGGTAGAAACATAATAGTGGCGCTGAACAAGAGCAAGGCATGACCTGCCTTCACTTGGATGCATACAGCTCAACTGAAACAACGACTAACAATGGAGAGCGATGCTATAAGGTAAATTACTAAAGCATTCCATGAGATTTTCTATAGCATATGTATGTTTGCGAATTATTATTCTGGGCTTCGAAAGAGCTCGTTAAGGAGCTTCGGCAATATGCGCAGGCTTCGATAAGGAACCTCGGCTAAAAGAACGGGCTTACCGTGACACTGACTACGTGTGCCGGCTTAACATCACACTACATGCTGAACTGTAGAAGTGTTGTAAAGAAAGAATAGAATTAAGTAATTTAATAGATGTATACTTACCAGATATTAATACCAATATGGATGGTCCATTATTGGACATTATAAATTTTCCAGCTAACTCATTAAGGTTCCCTGTGGAAATCAACATCTTTATCATCTGATGGCCAGGCAGACATCAATTTTCGAAAATGAGACAAAGTCTCTCATAGTGCATTGGCACTGCCGGTGGCTCCTGGAAATTTTATAATGTCCAATAACGGACCAACTATATTGGTATTATAAATTTACACATTCGGACAAATATTTCAGGTTCCCTATGGGAATCAACATATTTATCAATACCAGATTTTGTAATAGGAGTTGAATCATGGCTGAGAAATGATATAATGGATGCAGAAATTTTCTCACGGAACTGGAGTGTATATCATAGATATAGGATAGGAATGGCACGATTGGGGGGGGGGGGGAGGTATTCATTCTGCTGAAAGAAGATTTTGTAAGTTATGAAAAAGTTAATGATGACAAACATGAAATTCCAGGTGTAAGGCTCAGATCTAAAGGTAATAGACAACTTGGTGTGTTTGGAGTGTACAAACAGGGAAAGGTTAGCGCTGACGCTGATTCAGAATTATTTGATACGATAATCAGCTATGTGGGAAACGTTATGGAAAGGAATGTGTAGCGTGGCGAGAAGCAAGTCAGAGCGAGGCTCGGATGTGAACCAACTATAGGGAGTTTCACCAACTTTGATGGTATGCTTTTACGTCACGCATTTGTGACGGTAACTCATTTCTTGAATTTCCGAGGGTTTTAAACCCATTAATTATATATCTCTTTCTTCCCAGACCTCTCCTTTTAACATTAATATTCATAAGAATTAGGCTATCAATATGGTGGTCATGCAGCGCAGATCTTTGCCATACAACAGGTTATCTCAGAAGCATTAAATTCCTTCTACCAGAAAAACCTTATTTTTTAAAGGATTTTTCATAAGAATTAAAGCCTATAAGTATTCTGATGTGGATATGGTCCCATTTTCCTATTCCAGGACTAGAATTCAAATCTCTCTCAGTCAGTATACTGAAGCTATCAGCTACCAGCACTGCATGTCATATTTTCAAGAAATGTCATTCAAATTTTAATATTGAAGAAATTTTTTTTGCAAGGAGTGATGGACAATTTTATGTAAATATTATTTATTGTCGTTAGTGTATTCTCAAACAGTTCATAAAGAACATGGGTCCTTCCATTCTTAAAATTATTAGACAGCAACAATGATTATCATAGTCATTTACGAGACGTTATGGCTGAAGTAATTTAGGAAACATGTTCCAAAGTATATTCAATATATTTTAATATTAAATAGTTTTCACTTGGGTGGACTATTAAACCTAACACAAGTTCTTAATTTAAACTGTATCAGTACGGATCTATATATGAAGTTTGTAAATTGTAATAACCGGTATGTTCCAAGCTGTCAGTGGAGAGATGGTGTGGAATGACGTTCGTGGACGATTAAGTTTGAGTGGTGTCCTTAAAAGTAAAAAAGATCACAATATGAAGATAAAGTTGGAATTCAAGAGGACAATTTGGAGCAAATAATTGTTTACAGGAAGGGGAGATAGGGATTGGAATAACTTACCAAGGGAAATGTTCAGTAAATTTCCAATTTCTTTGAAATCATTTAAGGAAAGGCTAGGTAAACAACAGATAGGGAATCTGCCACCTGGGCGACTGCCCTAAGTACAGATCAGTAGTGATTGATTGACTATGTGTTACGCTTTGAGTGCAGGCTTAGCACCACGCTGACCCTGCGTATGCTAATTAGACAAGATTGTTGCTATATATATTGGTTACATAAGATGCAGGATTAACGTCACGCTGACTACATGTTAACTAGGCGATGTGGCTGCTATATATATTAGCTATATAAAGCGAAGGATTGATGTCACACTATATGTTAAACTAACTAGGCAAGATGGCCGCTATAGGTAGATATTTATTGCAATAATTAATTCCAAAAGCTCATACAGAGATATTGTACAATGAATAATATATTCAATGGCGGATCTACAAACTCTGATACTTACAATGATAAATTCAGGTGACTTGAACAGTAAAAGTAGAGACATCAATAAAGAAATTGTTAAAAATAAAATACCATCCTATAGTTCCCTTAATTTTACTAAGATACTTACACTATTTAGTACTAAAAGTGAGTAACAATGATTGACAGAGCGGGTTGTTGTTTTAAACATTACCTATTTATATACATTGACCTATAATGTATCTATTCCATAAATTTACTTTTGCCTTTCGTTTGAAAATTTTTAAAGTAGGGGTAATTTTTACGTCAGCGGGAAGTTTATTGTATGCTTGAATTGCTGTATATTTACAACTATTCTTCCCATATTTTGAAGAGTGGATGTGATACAAAGCCAAATCATCTGCATGTCTAATTTGATACCTGTGGTTGTCTGATTTAGTTATTAAAGTAGTGTTGTGGAATATGATGTTTCGTTTTATTTTATACATTGGTATGACAGAATTAAGCTCTGCAATTATGCTGAGAGATAGAATTTTGGTCTGAATGTATAGGTCTTTTACCGGGGTGTATAATGGTAAGTTAAATATGTTCCTTATTGCCGTGTTTTGTATCACCATTGGTTCGTTCAAGGAAGACATTATGCAATGTGACCAAATTACACATCAGTACTACAAGTGACTATGTACTAGTGAATAATAAATTTGTAGGAGAAGGTGTTTAGGAAAAAATATCTAAGTCTTCTTAGTAACCCAGGAACTGGGGTGATTTTCGTAGTTATGTATTCATCACGATCATTTCCGGTCAGGTTCTCATCAATAATTAATCCAAGATATTTCACTTTATTTATTTTTCTATTTCTGTATCGTTTATGAGTAGTTTGTCACTATTTGAGTGAAGTATTTTGTATTTTGAAATAATTGTGTATTTAGTTTTCTGCAGATTCATTGTAAATTTTTTACACTGGTACCAGTGTAAGAGAGTATGTCCTGCTGCATGTTTACTAAAACTGTGTCCTTACTTTTGCCCATATATAAGATATTGGTGTCATCAGCATATAATGTGATATAGCAATTTAGATTACATGAAGAAATATCATTTGTATAAATGAGAAATTAAACAAGACCTAGTATGGAACCTTGTGGGACGCCATGGGTTACATAATTCGCAGAGCTCGAGTAATTATTCACTGTTACAAGTTGCTTTCGTCCTGTTAAGTAATTTTCAAACCATTTCAGGGCAAGGCCACGAATTCCAGCCTTTTCTAATATTCTTTAAAGAATACTATGATCAGCAGTATCAACAGCTTTGGTAAGATCTATAAATAAAACTGCTGCATTGTTGTTGTTAACTACGATGGATTGTAACATTGTAATGAGATCAAAAATAGCTACTTCAGTAGGCCTACTAGACCTCTCTCTGAACCCATATTGACCCTTATAGAAGAAATTCCTTTTGTTTAGAAAAGCCAGAAGTCTTTTCTTCACAACTGTTTCCGTAATTTTGGAAACAATTGATAAAATCGAGATTGCCCTATAATCACTTGGATTTAGGCTATTCCTTCTTTAAACACAGGGATCACTTTAGCTACCGGTATCATTAGTTTATTGGGTATTATATCAGTAGTCAGGGACTCATTAATGATATCTACCAGTAATCCTATTATAGGGTCCTGGGCTTCTTTTAATAGTGAGGTAGTAATGTAATCTATTCCGCAGCTATGCATACTTTTAATGTTAGATATGATGGACTTCTGCTACATCCGTTGGGTACAGGTAAAGGGATTCAAGAATCTAGTAAATTCAGAGAAAGACACAGTATTATGTTCAGGAATACTTAGAGCTAAGTTTTGGCAATGTTTATAAAAAAAGAGTAGAATGAGTCACACAGAACCTTTTTATCAATTATTAACTTGCCTTCAATTTCAAGCGTGGTACGCGAGACGTTCGTTACTTTTTTATTATGAATGATTTCGTTCAATAATTTCCGTGTCTGCTTTGGATTGTTATTATGAGATTTGAATTGGTTTCAGTAGTATTCGTGTTTGATTCTCCTTTTAAAATTAGTTACTGTATTTCTACATCTGCAGTATTCTTGTCTCAGAAGCATATTGGTCTTGTGAGTAGGATGTTTGAGTTTGGCATGTAAGCAGTATCTTCTCTTTATAATTGTAAGAAGATCATCAGTAACCCAAGGAATTTTTCTAGGCTTGTCCATGCCCTTTAATGTTCTATTATGTTTATTAGGACAGCTCGTATAATTGGCCTTTTGTTGTATTTGGTTAATGAATGAATCATACAATATATCTACGTGGCAACTGTTCGCATGATATGTATCTGTATTGTGTACAACGGTGTTCTTATAGGTATCAGGAGATTCATTCTCCTTACACCTGCTAGGTATTGCAGAAATATTAGACTGAGGATATGTTGGGTGAGTGGACTGGTTTGGCCATAGCATGTCAAAAACTAAAATATTATGGTCACTTAAGCCAGTATTAATATTTGATATTGTATAGCATAATTCAGAATTATTCACTGATATGTAGTCAATTAAGGTGCTTGTCGAGTCACTTATTCGAGTTGGATATGTTCTATTGCACTAAGCAAAATCATAGCAAGTTAGAAGATTCAGATACCTTCTTTTTAATAGGTCACTGGATAAAACATCAAATTGGCATCACCTAGGAACAAACACACGTGTTAGGCCTCTTAGGCTCACTGAGAAATTGTTCAAGGGAACCTCAGGAATGGAACGGCACTATTCCGGTTAGGATTGTAACCAGCAATAATGTTAACGTGATTGCAACCTTTCCTTTTGAATTGATATCTGTAAATCTCAATTCACAACAAGCTATGATTCAACTCACATTTTGATATCAAGTTTACTTCCCAATTATGCGATATGTATATACCAGTGGCGTGCACTGAACCCCAACTACCCTGGCGCTGCTGGGGTAAAGTACTTTGTATTAACATTTTCTAATCATTCCTTAGAACGCTTTTTATATTGTTCAAAAATTGCGAACATCTAAGCCAAGCCAAGTACAGCTGTCTCGACAATCCGCACGCACTACCGCAGTTCAGCTTCTCCAGCGAGCTGGGTTTCCTTGCCGACGCGATAGAGAGCTGCCCCCAGCGAAATTTAAGGTCGCTTGGGTGACGCATGCACTTGAAGCTTCCTCGAGGCGAAGCTGTGGCCCCTCCCCCGACAGCAATTTACGGTGACAGGCCAGCTAGATTAGGTAAAGGGTGTTAGTTTTTATACTTGGCACTCGAAGTCTTCAGCACCACACACTACAGACTGCAAGAAAAATATCAACATCTTAACAGTATAGCCACTTGCACATCGTCTTGCTAATAAAAAGAACCAGTATATGAAATCAATTGAAATATAGAAGAATATATTTTAGTCTTGGGTTTCGGCATTTATAGAGTTTTTCGAACAATTCATTGATGGCACGTGTAGAGTATGTGTTCCGATAGCCGCAGAAAAATATTTAGGTTGCCCAGCATGAACACAGAGTTAACTGCGAATGGTTGTCTGTGATGGTGGTATGTAGTAAATTTTTGTAGTGTTCCTCTTGGATTATAGGTGGAGGTTTCGTGTGTTCTGTGGCATTCTTCATGAACATAACGTGTGTTATACGTCGTGACAAATATTTTCCCTAGTTTGTTGTTGATGCACGTACACTCAGTATGCGAGTGAAACTATAGAACTTCAACGACGGTAAAATTACTTTCGTCTCGAAAAAAAATAAGCCCAATTATTCGTCTTGCACTGACAGCACACCAAATACTAATCTTCCTATCAAATGTCAGTACTTACAATGTGATAATTTGGACGGTAACAGCCGTGGTGAAATGTGCTAAATTGTTGTAAATTTTGCAGTCATAACTTGGCAGTGTGTTTAGAAAGAAATATTGGGACCTTACTACCAGTTGCTACATTCAAATTTGCTGATAATACATTATACACTAACATATTTGTATTCAGAAATTAATTTATGTCCGCTAACCTGTAGATGAAATGCTCCTGTGTTGTACCCAGTTCAAATTGAAGGATCATTCCTGAAGGAAAATTATCTTGTGAGCTCCTATAAGCTCTGTAAATTTAATTAGGCCTCATTTCAACAGACATGATTGGCATACATGTTTAATTTCCTGACTTTTCTACCTTCTTCTCTGCATTTTAAAACCATCCACGTGGACGAGTAGACTCTTCAATGGAACCTAATTTAAATCTACTATATCTTACTTACTACTCAGAAATAAATATGTATGTTTATCACACTGAAATATGTAGAAATAAATACTTGTTTACTTCTAAATATTTCAGTGCGATTTGATAGAATCTGATTAAGTTCTTTCAAGGAACGAAACATGTCATTCTATTTTAATTAAATTGGTTCTCAATATTTGCACATGTATTATTCCCGTTTGAGGACACATTGTCGCGGAAGCTGTCGTAAACTTGTGAAATGAGACCTATTTCAACGAAATGCCTATAAATCGCGATCTCAACATCTGCTTGTGAAAATGCTAGATTTGTCTCGTTTCATTTACAAGAAACTCTTTAATCCGTTCTAAATGTTTACGTAGTTTTAATTCATTAGCCGTAGAATGGATTTCAGTATAATCATATTTTCCCTTTATTGTATTCTGCATCTTCCTCTAACGTACCGAACACTGATTTCGATATAATTCCAGTGGGATTAAATAACTCTCTTTTCTGCCGTCGACTTTTGTCCCTAATGAATTGTTTTATGGCATCCCGCAATTCTTGGACCTTCCGTAAAAGACTAGCTTCCAACTGTACTTCGTGCTGACAAGTGTGTTTCAGCGTGTGCTGTAGTTAATAACATTGCACTGAGTTTTCTACACAATGTTTTTCGTCATCCTTTTACCTCTCTCCTTCCACACAACTGTAGCATATTTGCGAATTACATTGCAAGAAAACCGTCGACTTACACTTAAAGTTAGAGCGCACACACACACTCACACTCACATATATTGTTTTCTCCTCAGGAAAATTAGACACAAACGATAAGGTTTTCCTTTTTCTAGTCTTTCTTCGGTTGCCTCGGGCCAAGTCTTGTAAGATTCTGTTTAATCATGGTCCGCTATGCTTGCTGTGTCTGTCTCCGAAGCATCTGTAGCTGTATATTCTCGAGACTCATCGCCGCTGCTATCGAATTCCGGGTTAATTACTAAGCGCTCGAATTCATCTTTCAGCAGCTCATCCCATTTCCAGTGTATATCTTTGACTTTCAGATCTGACTGTTTCAGTCATCCACTACTGTAAATTCAATCATTTCCCTTGTCAATGTTTTCAGTGTTGACAAAGAAACATGACAGACATTTTACCTTTCATCCTGTTCGAGATTAGCTCGATGGGACTTAGGTCCGGATGATAAGTTGGTAATCACACGGGGATGTGAAACCAGCATTTTCATATGTCCTGTCAATGCAGCACATTATTGTCTGTCTACATTGCTTTGCGCGAATGAGAATTTCTTATTTTGCCATTTCTTGGACAAATGGTATATTCTTATCTCACAGCCATGCATGTGTGATTTAGAGTTGTTGGTGGAAGGTATTTTATTATCCTGTCTGTTATGGTAGGGAGCACTGTTGAGGACAACAATGCTTCCCTGCGTAAACAAGGTGTCAGGTGGATTTTAACCCATTTACAATTATTCCATAGTTCATTTTATGGTAGTGAGGTGTGTTCGATTTTGAACCATACATGAGACGAGCACCCGAAATAAATCCCATTTCCCACCAGCATGGATAACAAGAAGGCGCTCTCAATGACTTATTTACATACACTCCTGGTTAGTGATGGGCGACCTACAGGTAGGCAGAGTTGAATGTTTCTCGTGCCGAGTATACGGGTAGCCAACCACGAGCTTTTCCCTTTCTTAAATACGTGTAACCAAGCGACTAGGCTGTTCATTTCTACTGAGGTCTATTATTGACGCAGCATCTATTATAGAATTATAAAGGATACGCATGCTGACATTGTATGGAGCGGTAAATACGCGAATGAGTAGGCTAAGTACAGAAAGAGACGGCTAATGATGTATACATCGCTACCACTCATAATTCTTCAGACTCAACATTAAATATCCATTTGACCACTGCTTGTGTTTACAGGCATTGTGGTGAAGAATGAATTTTTTTATGGTGGCATAGAGTGTCCGCCTCATAATTAGGTACTTCGGCATATGACTGCACAACGTGTAATTGTGTGTAATTTTACGCAACGTAAGCCGTGGACGTCAGATTATTTTGAAGAGATGCCGCATAGCACATTCCGCAATCGTTCCACGCAGTCAGATTTCTCAATCCTGTATAGTTTAAGGTCAAGCCAGGTTAATAATGTCGTCTCTCAGAAGCCATCACATGTTCGATTTTCCTTTATGTGTTACCTACGACAAAATGAAAGGTGTTAAATCATACAATTTATCATAAAGTATTTATGGGCATAGTGAAGCAAAAGCCCCGTTATCAGAAGGTGAGGGAAAACTGCACGTCAACAGCTCGTGTATCATACGTAGCGTGTATTTTTTTTTTTTTTTGCCGACTACACTAGTTCGTGAAATCGAACACTACAGCTTACGGCTAGCAATGAAGCATGTTTGAATACATCCTATTTTCTCGAGAAATACTTGTCCGATTTTCAAGATAATAATAACAGCACTGAATTTGTAATGACCGAAAGTTGAAGCACAGGTGTAGAAAATAGGGTAGTTCTATTTAAGAGAAAAGTTATTACCGTTATCCTAGTATATATTGACGACACGGAAAAGTAATGCAGGTTCAAGTAAGAGCCCCCAATACCATACACGCAAGTGAAAACAAAATGTCAAAATCTTAAACCGTTCACGCTTTACTTGAGGTGGTCATCTAAACTGAATAACCCTGTATAATTTGTTAATAACTGTAGACAGAATGTACATCTACTTGGATACCTCGCAATAGTTGTCGACAACGGCGCTTCTTGTGATGCAGAATGGGCCGGAGGTTGTTCTTTGTGACGATTCCCCTTCCGTGACAGTATGTGTTGTTAAGGGCCGGGTCATCCCAGAAGTATTTCTGTTGACGTATTTTAGTTTTTGAACAAACAACACAGGCAACTTCGTTTGGCGCTGTCAAGGGGAGACTGGAAACAGAGACAGCATGGCAATTAGAGAGGGATCTGCGGGAATCTGACCCTGAATTTGGCACCGCGACCATTTTCAACTCTCGGTTCAAAACGTTGCCATTCACGGATTGCACGGCATGTGACAAAAGTAGTGGAGTAATTGACGACAGAGTGAAGGGCTATACTGACCGATACATCAAGCCTTGTATTACATACTTCAGCCAGCGAGCGATGCTCACCATCATCCTCATATGTATTTTCAGTATGAGCATCGTATGATGCCGTAGTAGCGACAAAAAACAGAAGCCATAACGCTGCAGCCGATGCTGCTGTGGAGATACAGCGTAACCTTGGAGAAGCCTATGTTCAGCGTACAGACATCCTCTAGAATACTGGAACTGTAGCGAGAGCCGATACCCCGCATTGTGTGTTTTAGCCAGGGAATAGTTCTCCATATCGGCTACATCAGTTCCGAGTGAACAGATATTTTCCAAGACTGGTTTCCTTATTAATAAACATAGAAACATGTTGCAAGGGAATCTGGTAGGCAAACGTACATTATTAGTAATTATGCAGCAGAGAAGGTCTGGTTAATTTACGTTGTGATGAAGAGACCCACTTTCGGATCACCTGAAACACTGGAGGGAGTAATCATTTATTGTAATCCAAAATGTGTTTTGATACATGCATTCTTTTCTCTATTACTATTTATGTATTACTTCATTAAATATTACAATCCTACTTATTAACTACTTCAATCCAGTTTTTAAATTGTAGACTTTTCTTTAAAGATTATTTATTTATTTCGTCCTAGACGTTAACAGAGTTATAAAGTCTAGGACAAAAATGTATCTTACCCTCCTTAATCGTATTGGTCCTCACGTTTGTATCATCAGTATTTATAGAGTTATCCTATAATTACAACATATTTTTTGAATGAATAACCGCATTGTTATTATTACTATCATTTGTTAATTCCAGAGAGCAGTTTGCTCGCGCAAAGATATTGTAAACATGTGAAGCATACGTGGTACAGTTTCATAAAAAGTTATAAGTTCTACTAATGAGGGAGTTATTTCTATTTCAAGGTATATTGCACAGTGCATGTGTGTTACTGACGTATTCTTTAATAGAATTTGCTATACGTTGAACCAACAAAGATAGGTCTTATGGCGACGATGGGATAGGAAAGGGCTAGGAGTAGGAAGGAAGTATTTTGCAAGCTGCTTTACGTCACATCGTCAAAGATAGGTCTTATGGCGAAGATGGGATAGGAAAGGGCTAGGAGTGGGAAGGAAGCGTCCGTGTCCTTAATTAAGGTACTGCCCCAGCATTTGCCTGGTGTGAAAGTGGGAAACCACGGAAAACCATCTTCGGGGCTGCCGACAGTGGGGTTCGAACCCACTATCTCCCGAATACTGGATATTGGCCGCACTTAAGCGACTGCAGCTATCGATCTCGGTGGGAAGGAAGTAGCCATGGCCTTAATTAAGATGGAACCCCAGCATTTTCCTAGTGTGAAAGTGGGAAGCCACGGAAAACCATCTTCAGGGCTGCCGACAGTAGAGTTCGAGCCCAATATCTCCCGAATGCAAGTTCACAGCTGCGCGACCCTACCACACGGACAACTCGCTCGGTGTTCTTATTGTATTCTAACATAAAGAATATTGATATGTGGTATCGTGTGTGAGTTATTTACCAGCTAACATCCCTTTTTTTATCAAATCATTATTAATGCTACCGTATTGATTCCTTTATTGTCTGGCTTTCACTGTGCAGTTAATGACGTATGTATACGGCTTGTTTGCAGTCAAATGTACTGTTTATGATATGGTCCAAGAACCCAGCCGAGAAAACTAATAAATAATGTTTTCGTACACAGTTTTCCCCAAGATAAGACTGAGTTGGTCGTAATAGTCTTATTCAGGTTTACTCAGTAAAGCAGTGATTTTATGTCATAAAACTCTCGGATTGTAGACGTCGTACTAATAAACATGTATACTATGTTTATTGGTCGGGTATGGTGGCACAGAATTAACAGTATTCGTGATTATTTTGTGTGTTTTATGCCGAGTGTAGTACGGTACGGCAGTTAGTTTGGACTCAGTTCTTTATATCAAAACAAACCCCATGGCACAACAGTCCAGAAAGACCATGGCCTACCAAGCGACCACTGCTCAGCCCGAAGGCTTACAGATTACGATGTGTCGTGTGGCAAGCACGACGGATCCTCTCGGCCGATATTCTTGGCTTTCCATACCGGGAAAGCTCCTCAATTGTAATCACATAGGCTGAGTGGACCTCGAACCAGCCCTCAGATGCAGGTAAAAATCCTTGACCTGGTCGGGAATCGAACCCGGTGTCTCCGGTTAAGAAGCAGGCACGCTACCCCTACACCACGGGGCCGGCTGCAGTCCTTCATATACAGTACATAAATTGTGGGTTCGTCGTCGCCACAAAATGGCATCATCATAGCCAAATGGGACATAAACAACACCGTTGTAATGGCGTACAGAAGGCCGACCTCGAATGTTCGTCCGTTTCTTATTACTAAAACATTTCACGGTTAGAGGGTGTAGAGTTTGATTGGCTTTGATGCTTTGTTTTCTTATGTAACATGCCGAGGTACTGCTACTGTATATTACACCATTTGTAATATTTACTTATCAGTTCTGAGCATTGTTCGTGGTTATATTAGATGAATGACGATTTAAAACTTAGGCAGCAGGCTTTTGACAAAATTTATCAGCATGCACGTTTCCATATGAGAACATTACTTCACGTAATAACAGCTGATGATATAATATCAATGGTACGCTCACAGTTACTGAGACGGCGCATAGATTGCAACAAAGAAGAACCAGCCTCGAGAATCTCGAGATCTGTGACGTCAGTCTCGAGAGACTCCAGCGAGAGCATTTCCTATCATTACTCCTGGCACATAATCGCTCTACCAACATTTGGAGACAGTATAATGCGTGTGAATTCACGTTTCATCCATGCATACACCAGTTTGTTTTCTTTCTCTGCATTCATTTTTAGCGTTCTAAGGAAGAATGCCGTTTGAACCAGTATATCAGGGCGATCATACAATGTCATTTATTCGTACACTTTTAAAAGTTAAGTCCAACTGACTTAACTGTAGCGTTTCTCTGCCTCCTGTGAAATTAATTTTTTGCTTTCGTGATGTTGGAAGTTCTTTCTTAATTTCAAAGTATTCCTGAACTTTTCTGCGAGTAATATAGTTATCCATATCGTAGGCGGTTTGCTCTTTTTTACGATGTGACGCAATTTTTCTCGTTCCACTTTCTTCAAGTTGGCCCTCTTTTCGTATTTTACATATTGTTATTTTATTATAGCCTGTAGAGGCAATAGCACGTTCAGTGGCATTTGTAACAGGTATTTTCATACCTTCTTCCTTTTCTCGATCACTAACCTTGATGATATTGTAAATAACACACCTTATTCCCGTTTCGCTCCATCACTGGCATAGTAGAAGCTATGTGACCGAACCGACAAATGAACTGAACAATACTATACAGTACTTCCGTGCATTGCGCTTACGTCACTGCGCTAGATCACATGCTTTCCGCGGACCCACTCGCCTCGATGGGGTTATACTAGACGTTTCATATTAATAATAATAACATCGTATAGTCAATGCGATGTAGAGAGTAATGATTCAACACAAGAAAATGAACTAATCACGAAGGAAATCTGTATATTTTCAGTACATAAAGATTGCACTGAGTCTTGCTTATGGCGGAAGAACCAAAATTAACACAGCCTCTCTTACGCAAAGAAGCGATGGACCAAATCACTACATAATCCAGAGGCTACGTAAATTCGAAGCATATTTAGTAATATTGTGAGGTAAGATAGCTTTCTCTGCAGGTGAAAAAGAGAGCCATCAAGAAATTGGGACCGGGTAAGAATAAACACACAAAATAAACAGATTCTGATCAAAGCACAAAAGTTACTCATCACCCGCCAAACATAAGTTCTAAGGCATTCTGTACAATGTTGAAATGGTATTTTAAAAGTAATGCATCTCCCAAACAAAACACGTCGACAGTGAGCTAACAGAAACACAAATAACTTTTCTAGAAGTAAGCCTATTGTGTACCAACCTCATTAAATACAGAGTAACATGTCCCCTTGCATGAATGCAAGGCTGGACTCCATGTGGCATGTTGTCGAAGATTACATTTAATCACTGTTGGTATAATTTATCCCATTCTTCAGTGGCAATACTGCGCAGCACCCGTAGATGTCATGCTGGAGCAGGAGGCAATACCGTCACGATTGATGTAATCACTGACGATACCTGCACGGTGGATGCGGGAGTTGGCATCCATAAACATGAATTCTTCCCAGAAAAGCTGATGAAAAGTTTCAACAATGGTTTGGAGAATGTTATCCCTGTACTGGGGAGCGTTGAGTATGCCACGGATAGACAACAATGGCGTCCGACGCTCCCACAGAACACTGATCCGCCACCTTGCTGTACTCGATGGAGCGGATGCCTCTGGCGTGTAGCATTACAGTTTTCCATTATCCATTCCTGGTGATTTTGTGCCCATCTATACCATTCTGCATGGTGTATGAGTTTACGTGCCGGGGCCTCTCCATGGCCGCCTAGAATACAGAAACGCGTTGTGGAGTCCGTTTCGCACAGTCTGGTTGGACACGTGTCTCCCAGTGGCCCCGGTAAAGTCATTGCTAATCTTGGTGGCAGAGTGGTCGGGGTTCCTGCGAGGTAGAAGTCGCATGTACCCGGCATCCTTCGCAGTTGCTGCCTTAGGGCGACCAGTGCGGGGCAGTTCATGAACACTACCTGTGCTTTGAAAACGATTCTAGGTTTGTACCACATTACTCTGGCTCACTGCTATTCACTTCGCAACGTATCTTGTTGACAGTACTTTTTGACATAAAGCAACAATTCGTGTGCGATCAACCGTTGATATCCATCGATTTGCCGTCGCATACCGCCCATACATTGATTACAAACGTCCTACGATATTGTCTAAACGGAGGTACTCATGTAGCTGCCTCATCGACATATTACGAAATGGGTATGCTTGTTATACGTAAGTTTGTTTACACGTTTAGGCAGTTCAATGGACGAGGTGTTTCGCACCATGTCAAGGTAGGACGTGGAGGAATGCGTTTGTGGCACACACGGGTGGTACATAACTTTTTTGACGTGCGTAGCAAACACTCTGAATGAAAATTATTAAAAGGAAATAATGCCTCAAATAACAACCAACATTTTAAGGAATATTAGATCCCTTTTGATAATTTAATTAGTTTACAATAACCATAAAACATGAGTTCTTTTTAAAATTTGCTTTACGTGGCACCGATAGAGAGAGGTCTTATGGCGGCGATGGGTTAGGAAAGGGCTGAGTGGGAAGGAACTGACCGTGGCCTTGATTAGGGTACAGCCCTAGCATTTTCCTGGTGTGAAAATGGAAAATCACGGAAAACCATTTTCTACAACATGAGTATGAGGGCCTAAGGGACCTACCAAAATGAAATACGTATGCAATATATTTAAGGAAAAGGGAGAGAACATATCACGAAAGTCTCTTCCACCACTTAACTGTCGCTAAACACGAACATACATCTTTGGAACAGGACAGAATTATTATGACAACACTTCACGGTTACTTTATTTCTTGAGTATCTTATGAATCACTCGACACTTTACCCTCTCACAAATACGATACTAATGTAAGTATTCTATGGAGCTCCATTATTTTTACTTAAGTCGTTAAGTCACTTAATTTAAGTCATACTTAGATCGAATGAGGGTGGCCTCCTCCTTCCTGGCACGTAGACTCCACCGGATACTCGACTGTTGTCCTCTGGGCTATAACACGCTCTCCATCAGTCTGGCTTGAGCGAGCGGGGAGCGAGGTTGCGTTGAACAGTGCGTGCCGGGAACATGGTTGGTATTGTGCAGTACCGGGCTGCGATTGGGAGATGGCAGCTGAAGAAGAGGAAGGAGGCCAAAAATGGACTGGCAGTAAGAAAAGAGGAGGTGAAATGGGGAGAAGCGGTGCTGGTAGCATCAGTGTTAGCAGTGCTTCTGGTCATTGGGGGGGGGGGGGGGAATTAAACCCAGGCCCAAATACCAGTGGCACTTTCAGCATAGAAGATTTGGCAGCACTTAAGATGGTAGTGAAGGAAGTGATACAAGAACATTGTCACTGGGATAAGGTGCAAGAAATAAAGGACATGATGGAAGAGCAGAGAAAGGAAATAGGGATCATGAAGAAATGGTTAGAAACTAAGGTAGAGGAATCGAACATAAAGTGTGCAACAATGAGGAGGAAACAGAGTTATTAAGAGGGAAGGTGAAACATCTAGAAGAGGCGGTGTTGATGATGAAGGAGGAAGCAGAGGGGTACAGGCAGGAAAGAATGAAGAAAGCCAAATTTATATATGGTGTGGAAGAAGGCGAGAAAGAAGCAAAGATTGATTTAATCTATAAGGTAGTATAGGTCATACGGGATAGGATGAAGATAAACTTCAGTGAAGTGGACATAGACGATGTAGAGAGAGTGGGCAAAGTGAAAGGACGAAGACCAATTAGGGTGAATTTTTTTCTACCCTAATGGCAGAAATTGTGCTAAGAAACGGCAGTAACTTGCAGGGTCAGAAAATTTGGGTGAGGAGGGACATGGGAAAAGAAGGTGTGGAAAACATGAAGATTCTGAATAGGCATCTTTGGAAAGCGAGGCAGCAAGGACTAAAAGCCCGCATAAGAGGTCAGAGACTAGTGGTGACGAATGGGAGGTGGGTTAGGGAGCACCCAGTGGCGAAGTTGAATGAGATGGACGAACACGTCAGTTCTGAGAGGGAGTGATGGCAGTGCAAGATGGAAGGCAGGAAGCAGAAACAACTAGGGGTGAAGTGGAGAAAGGAGTGGAGATCAACCCATGTGGAAGTGGACAATGCAATGTGGATACAGAAGAGCAGACTAGTGACGGGACGAGTGAGGGTGAGCCGCAATAACCGGCGAGTGCAGTGTGTAGTGGTTTTGAGAGCAAGAAAGAACATGAAAAGAGTGATCGGCAAAAAGGTAAAGAGGTTATGAACAGAGGAAGAAGTAGGAGCCTGAAAGACTTGTGGGGTAAAGTGTGCAAGGGGGTGGAGGATACGGAGAGCATGGAACGGCAAAGAATGTTAAGAAAAGGAGGTATCGAAACAGGGAATGAGGGGTGAGAGCTACAAGTAGTAAGAATAAGGGAGGCAATTTAGGAGGGAGGGAGTATAAGTTATAACTATATTGGAAAATAGGATATGTGAATATAGAGGGGATAAGAAACAAAATAGGAAATAAAAAGGTTAGGGAAGTCGTAGAAAGTTTCAATGCTGTGGCACTCTTGGAGACGTGGTTGGAAGAAGGGAAAGAGATTTCATGGAAGGGGTTTGTGATTAAATATAGAAGAAAGGAGAGGAATAAGGGACGCGCCCCAGGAGGAATGGTAAGTTAGTATTAATTAAAGAAGAGATTAGTGAACTAGTAGAAGATATTGAGACAGATATGCAGGAAGTTATATGGATGAGGTTTAATATGGGATGGGTAGAGGGAAGGATGAAGAGAATAATCCTAGAGTTCGTATATTGCCATCCTAGTAGTTCTGTATACACAAATAAGTATCATTTGAAGAACTATTGGTGGAGATTAGTATGATAAGGGAGAAGTTTGCAGAAGAAGAGGACATGCTGCTAACTGGAGATTAGAACGCGAGAATAGGGGAACAGAGCCCACTATATAGTACGGAAGACGGGAGTTGCTTGTTGAGAAGTAGAAGAAGTGAGGATAAAACTATAAACAGTTATGGGGAGAAGCTCTTAGAGTTCCGCGCAGCGGGGAATTTATATATTCTGAATGGATGGAAGGAGGGTGACAGTAAGGGGAAATTGAACTATGTTTCCGAGCAGGGGGTAGTGTGATAGATATAGCTTTAAGCTCGGAGGGAGTGTTAGAGGATATTTTAAGAATGGAAGTAGGAGACTGGATTAAAGCACACCATTTCCCAGTGTGGGTTCTGTTAAAAACGGGGGAGGAGAAGAATATAAGTAAAGAAGTTAAGATGAAGGACGAACTAGGTAGAGGGTATAATAAGTACAAATGGACAGAAAAAGTGAAAAGCGATTGGGACAGGGTAGCAAAGGAAGAAGTACGCTTACTGAAATAAGGATGGTAAAGGGCGTTAGAGGAGAATAATATCGATAAAGCCTTGGAATTGCTGCTACATCCAATAAAGATGATAGC
This sequence comes from Anabrus simplex, assembly GCF_040414725.1. NCBI lineage: Eukaryota > Metazoa > Arthropoda > Insecta > Orthoptera > Tettigoniidae > Anabrus > Anabrus simplex. The sequence goes on along the minus strand of NC_090266.1, from coordinate 412,100,769 downwards.
TCAGATAGATAATGGTGGAAGAAGAAAAAAGAAAGAGGGAGAAGAATGGTTTAATACAGAGTGTGAAAGTATGCGAAAGAGGGTGCTGGGAGCGATAGAGGAGTATAGGAAAAAGGTCGGAGCTTAGAAGGAGAGGTTTCTGTAAATTAAGGAAAGATTACAAAAAGAAAATTTGTGAGGTAAAAAAAGGTGTGGTTAGAGGAACAGACGGAATCCATAAATAAAGAATGTAAGTTGAACAACACTGAGAAAGTTTGGGGAAGGATAAATAGAATAATTAAGTGTGGTAGGAGTCTTGAGAAATCGAGTATTGAGGATGTACAGTTTGTTGGCTACTTTAGGGAATTACTCGGGGGAAAGGAGAGCTATGGTGGAGTAAGACGAGGGACGAAGCAATTTGGAGGAATAGAAGAGTGGCAATTTACGAACTAGACAAGGAAATCACAAGAGAAGAAACTTTGGGAGTTATAAGAAGAGTTAGGGGCGGGGCGGAGGGGGGTTGCAATGGTATCAATAATAAGTTTAGGAAAGAAATTAGCAAAAATTGGACAATGATAGAGGACATGGTTAAACTATTCAATGAACTTTTTGATGGGGGGAAGTACCCTAGGGAGTGGGAGACAGGAATTGTATGTCCAATATACTAGGGAGAGGGTTGCAAAGACAGTATGAATAGTTATAGGGGAATTTCTCTGTTAGATTCCTTAAGTAAAATTTATACAGGGTATTAGCGAACTGGTTAAGTGAATGGGCGGAGAGAAACGAAGTTTTATCAGACTTCCAAGGGGCATTTAGAAAAAAGAAAAGAACAGTGGACAATATGATAATAGTGAAGACGGTTTTGGAGAAGTATATGAGCTCGTCAAGAGGTAGGGTGTATGTAGCGACAATCGACTTTGAAAAGGCGTTCGATAGGGTCAATAGAAGGGCTCAATTAGAGAAATTGGGTAGGTTGGGGGTGACGGAAAAGATGCCAAGGGCAGTGGAGGCGATATATAAAGTGGTTAGGTGTTGTGTAAAATTGGGTGACGATAGGTTGAGCAGACCACTAGAGTCAGGGGTGGGTTTAAAGCAAGGGTGTAAATTATACCCAATATTGTTTATTTTATTTTATTTATTAATGATATCTTGGATAGACATGGGGACGACAATTGGGCCGTACCGGTAATTAATGGGATGGAGATACCGGGTTTGAATTTTGCTGATGATGTGATATTGATGACTCTAACTTCAACAGGGATGCAGAGGAGCTTAAATACAGTGTCGGATTTCGCAAAGAAATGGGCCTTGAAAATTAACGGGAATAAATCGAAAGTGCTAGTTGCCCAGGTACACAAAGGAAGGAAGGAGGAGAGGAAATGGGACCTGCAGGGAGAAAGGATGGAACAAGTAAGTAATATGGAATATTTAAGAGTCATTATTAACAGAAAAGGGACTTGGGATGATCAGAAAAGGCGTGTGAGAAATAAAGGGATGGCCGCCCTTGACTCAGTCAAAAACTTGCTGGCTAAATTTCCGGGTATCAGTTATAAAACTTTGAGGTTAGTCTTAAGATCGGTGGCTTTTGGTAGGGTAATGTATGGGGCTGAAATTTGGGGGTGGATGAGAAAAGAGTAGAATTAAGACGAATTATTAGTAATTTCGGTAAGTCGGTGATGCGGCTCTCGCAGTGCACAGCTAATGCTGGGGTGGAATTACTATGTGAGGAAGACTTGGAATTTGAGTGTGTGAAACGAATAGTGAAATACTGGATGATTTTGAAGAGACAAGATGGCAGGAGGGTGCTACAAGCAGCGTACGAATAACAACTGAAGAGTATGTATAAGGGTTGCTGGCTAGTCAAAATTAAAAGATATTTGGAGATGATAGGATTAGGGCACATGTGGGGGGAGGCCTGGACGAAGACAGAAGCCAGAGGGCAGAGGGTACTTTCGAGGAGGATTAGAGACATTCATAGGCAGAAATTATTGGAGGAAAGTAGACTAAGAAGTTCGCTGAATGTTTTTATTAAAGTAGAAGAAGTATCGGGGATAAATATTAGATACGTTGACAGGTTAAATAGGGGTGGGTTGGTGTGGTGGCTGATGGGACTGCATAAGAACAAAGTTGGTTAAAAGGAAAGGACAAGACAGTTTGTATACTATGTGGGGCAGTGAATGATGATTTTCACTTATTAGGTGTCTGTGAAGAAACAAGTAAGATAAGAAATAGATTATTGAGTGTCGAACATCGGAAACTATTGGGAAAACGGGCTGAGCAATTTATTTTAAAGAGGATTACCAAGCAATGGGAAGACGGAGGCGAGTTGAACAGGTATCTATGTGCGGTAAAAAGTCATTTGAGAGCAAGGTGAAAGAGAGGGAGTAATTGGGTGGATACGGGGGTATGTGTTTGGAATGAAGATGTGTGTTTATGGGAAGCTTGTTTAATAATTCGACGATATGCACTGGATGGAGATTGTATGATAAAGTTGATGGTGAGTGGAGTACTGGTGTTGGGTACATAGTTGAGTTGGTAAGTTGGTGGAGTTGGGCGAATGATGTGTTATTTGGCAAAGGTGGTGGACTTATTGTTTGTGATATGGCAGGATTGAATGTAATTGCTGACTATCGTTGTTTCGGAATTGTACGCGAGTAGGTCAGGGAACAATGAATGTGACGCAAGTTGCTGACTGCATAAGGACACGTGATGAGTGTGCTGAAACGAGGAGTCGGTGACTCCTGTAGCAAAAATGATCTTTTATCGGATATATCTAGTAGGTTAGGGTAGTTAATGAGTATTTAGTTCAGGTAGCCAATTAGTATATAGAGCTCCAGTTTATTATTATTATTATTATTATTATTATTATTATTATTATTATTATTATTATTATTATTATTATTATTGTTTGTTTTTTCTTATTATTATTCTTTTAGATTTGGACAGGTGCAGTTTTCTGACGATTTATATACAGTAAGGGATAGTAAGGAGTAGTTGGTAAGAGAGAGCAGAACATTCCCGGAAGAGGAGGGGTAGCACGGGCCAACCCCTTGGAAATAAAAGTGTTATATATGTGTGGAACGAGGAGGAGAGAAGCGGGGTACAGTAGGAGAGCGGTTACAGTCTCACAAGGTCGACCGCTAATGGAATGGTGAGAAAGCTGCACTGTCATCTGGTAGGGATGGTTAGGGGCGTCTTACGGGCCCCATGGATAGGGCCGGTCGTGTCATAATGGGAGGACGGTCTTTTCTCACGAGGGCTGATGACATGGCCGGGCAGCAGTGGTTTATTTATTTTAATTATTTTTTATCCAGCGGGCATGTAGGGACTGAGAAAGACTGCTGTGGTGATTCTCCCTATGGAGTGTCACGTTTCCGGAGTATCTGATGGACCTCATGGCATGCCCTAAGAGTCTCTTGTTGTTGTTTTACTTTGTTCCTTTTTCCTGTTTTTGTAAGTTGTTTTTTTATTGTGAACATGTACTTGGGGCTGAACGCCTGTTATGTTCAAGAATAAATACAATATGACACGCTCTCTGGCAGACGCGCTCGTTGAAGGAGAATACTATTCACGAACGAATTTACACCGTTTCGTCCCCCCAATATCATAGTGGACCACCTACAGTGCAATGAAGACCGAATGTCTACTCCTGAAAAGTGCCCACCGCTCAAGTTAAAGTCATGGAGTACCTCAACATGCCGAACCCGCGGACCAGCATTCTATCCTCGTCAACTGTTCATTTAACGGACTCGCAAAGCACAAAATTTGTGGTCTATAACGAAAGGTCGTCTGGCCGCCGACGTGGACTTCACTTAATGGACTGGAATCGTTCGTTTGATTTTGCGAATTTGAGAATAGTTTTTAGGTTTAGAATTTGTTCAGTGAATGATCTTCCTTTTTGGAATCCTGCTTGATAATCTCAAATTAGGCGGTCTGTTTGCTTATCTAATCTATTAAGTAGAACTTAAGAGAAGATTTTATAGATAACAGGAGGTAAATACGTCTGTAGTCTATTTGTTCCCTTTCTTGTGAAGAGGGTGAATTAATACACGTTCTCAACCCTGGGGAATTTCCTCAGTATTCCAGATGTCCTGTAAGGTTTTGTGAGTACTTTGTGCCAGTGTGTCACCACCTGTCTCCAACATTTCTTCAATAATTTCAGGTTATTCTGGCGTTTCATTGTCATTCAGTTCTCCGATTATTTACTTGATTTCCAATGTAAGGGGGTGGGGGTCTGAATCTGGAATTAGTGTGGTTTTTTCAAATGTGAGTTGTTCATTCGGTCACTCACAGTTTAAAAGGTCCTTGAAATAATTTGCTAGGAGTTTACAATTTTCCTTATTATTTGTTTCCAGAGTCCCATCCAGACTTTTGAAACAGAGACTAGGTGCTTGATAATTTGATCATTCTTCTCTGAATGTTCTGTATTAGTTTCGTGTGTTATTTCTCTTAAAATATTGTTCGGTTTCTGCCAGCCTACATTGATCATATTTTCGCTTTTCAGATCTGATGGGTTTTGAAGTTTTTTGATTTATATGGACTCATGCTTATTTCGATCAGTTTAATGGGAATTCCGGCTTTGCCATATCCTAATTCTAAGTTCTTTGGTCCTGTCATCGATATCATGCCACCATCTGTATTTGAGATTCATGCGGGGTATGTCGACGTTTTGGAAAGCTTACAAGAGTGTTTCTTTTTTGAGTTATAGGCAGGTGGAATGAGAAACGTTAAGAATATTCATTAGAAACCTGCCTGAGTTTTGTTTAAGAAATTGCGGATCGATTCGTGTGTTTGCGATTGTTTTGGGTTTGTGAATTTTGGGTCGAAACTTTACTTTGATAAGCGATAGGTGGCGGTCAGAGTCGATGATTCCTTTTTGATATTATCATTCTTGATTTCTTTCTGTTTTTCTTGGAAATGGTCAGATGGTCTAGTTGAAATTCTCCTAAATGTATGTTTGGGGATCTCCACGTTATTTTCTTGTGTAGAAGCGCCAGGAAGTAGGATGACATTAACTTGAGATCGAAATTCTCGCGGAAGACAGTTAATCTTTCTCCAGTTTTATTGGTTCTTTTGTGAGCTGGGTGGAGTCCTGCAGTGGTCCTGAATTTCCTTCCCTTGCCAATGTCCTTGTTATTATTATACACCTGACGCTGCAATAAAGTTTGAGTTTCATTTTCTCATGCTGTAACCTCACATTTCGTTCTGCTTAAACTAATTAGCATTAGGCTATTTATCTGGGAGATCGCGGATCCATTCCCGCCTTTTTCGGGAGACGCGAGCACTTCTCCCGTCATAAAAAAAATATTGGCGCGTCCTCTTGATGCGAATATTTCTGTCCTACTACCATTGGATATTAAACTCTATATTTGCTTTCTATTTTAGGATACGGAGTGCTTGCACAGCTTCGACCCTATATTGCACCTCTACAGGGTTTAGTTCATGGATAATAGGTCGACTTCGTATTTGTCCAGCTTCTACCCTATATTGCACCTCTACAGGGTTTAGTTCATGGATAATAGGTCGACTTCGTATTTGTCCAGATCTTTCAAAATGTACTGCTATATCATCATCTGATGACTACGCTTTTACTCGACTGTCACATTATCGTTTGTTTGAAGTATCCAGTAGCATCATCCCAATAATTCTATATAGACACACTGGCAAGGTACGGTATGGAGGAATGTTTACAACATACAACATAGGTCTAAAACTGCCCAAGGGCCGATGACCTTAGATGGGCCCACTTTAAACGACAAGCATCATCATCAAAACTGCCCAAACCGTAATTTCGAAACATTAAATGTCGAGTAATGAGAAGCTTATTTCCAAACGGTACCAGATCCAAAAGTAAAATTTTACAAGAGAGAAGAAAAACGCTAAGAGTGTACAATTTCAACTGAAAATTCATTTTAGCACTACCATTATGTTCAGACAGAATAAATGCATTAGGCCATTATACAAAGTATTTCAGTTAAAACGTTTGAAGTTTATGAAATATTCAAGGAATGAGGATGGATTTGGTACTTTTTGGCACTAAAACTCTAAATACTTCCCTATGAAAGTCATAAATTTCACTGCAGTCTTCAGGACACTGATTGTATTTATATATACAATGATCAAAATTAAGTTACAGTGCAGGCACAGATTAGTTAAATAATAGGAAATAAAAATCATCGAACACAATTAAATTAAACATAGTGTGCTACCGTGCTGGTCACGTGCCCCGGAAATGGCTCCTCACTGGCTTATATGCTGGCCAATTCACCCCGTGGGATTTGCTAGTTATTGGTATCAAGCGTGATTTTTAACGCCCTGTATGACATGGCTTTGGTCCGTTTTAAAGATTTATTTTAATTCAATATTCAGGAGCTTCCTACAAACATATATTTTCCATCATCTTCTAAATTTTGATATTTTTGGTGGTGATACATTTTGAAAATAAGCTTGTCATATGTTTAGCATGCATGTCTCTTTATCCACAATTACATTTTCAACTTCCTCTACCTTCTTGCCTGAGTGCTCAAAGATCATCTACATGTATCAGGAGGCTGTGCAATGGCACTTCTTTGAAATCTAGTTTACCTTGCAATTTCCAATCACTATTAACCCTGGAGTGGTCGCGATGGGTCTACGAGACCCAGGCTGACATACATATTGGTGTTCCTGTTGTTGGAATGCACTGAGCGCTTCCCCATCCCTGGTATTGTTCGGAGATCAGAAGAATGCACATGCCCGGTGAGGCACGGGCGAAGGGGTTTTAACCAGCAGAGCCAGTGACGCAACGGTTACCATAGCAACTCCGCTACTGCCCAGGCGACTTTATATTGTCTTCTATTGGCAGCTCTTCGCTCTTTCCAGTTGTTAGCTAGTAAACTGCAAAGTATGAGTCAAATGTTTTCGTGTAGCAGATAAGAGCAGATAAAAACCGATCTGTCTGGGCAGAGCAGGAAGTTCGTGCTTGGAGGCCACATTCCTCATTCTTGCATTCTTCTCATCTCCACACAGTAGCTTATTGGCTCCCGACCTTCAACCGAACACAGTAGCCCGTTCTCAGTTGCCTTGGAAAATTTGCGCGTACAGGTTATTCAGGGACTCGCAGACCCGGTGCGACTGTTAACGTTGGTCTTTTTTGTCAACCTTCGCATTGTTAGTTTAGTACACTTTTTCTTCTGTGTAACAATGCATGAAGCTAATTCTGCCTGAATTCGTTCCATATTGGATGAATCTGAAGATTATGAAGCTCCTGGTCATTTCTACCCAACAAACAAAGACAGGAAGACATCCTTCATCTGTCCCAAGTGCCAAAATTTCATTTGCGGAGAACATGTCTGCAGAATGTGCATAGAAATTGATTAAAGTGATGTTTCCCTGTACGTGGATGTTTCTAAAACTAATTTGATTTTTCTTTTATGAATTATGACACATAATTCACACATTCCTAAAAAATCCATATTTTTGTACCAATAGTTCAAGTGTGAAATTCTCAAAAATATGTTTTATTAAGACGGTGTAGAAAATAGATGAAGGTGTTGCTTTGTGCAAAAAGTGAAAAAAATATGTAAATTACATTTTACCGTTACAATGTTTTACCTTTCACAAGTTAACCGAAAGCAATCAGTTTTTTAGTGTAATTATAAATATATATTTTTTGGTTAAGAAACGGGATAGTTAAATATTGTCATCATGTAATCTGCATTAAAATAAACGAAATATTGACCTATAACACTGTAATTGGAAATAAAGTATAAAATCTGATAGTAAAACACTGAGAAAAAATGGGCCTGAGAGACCCGGTGCGACCATTAATATTGACAAAAGCCATGCGACCACTCCAGGGTTAAGATATTCGTAAAAGCTATATACTCAAGCCACACTTTAAGAATTATACCTTCCTTGTCGGTGGACAATAACTTACTATGTGGTCCGTACGCTGTACAAAAATAATAAAATATTATTACACCACTATTTTTATAAGTTACTTCGCCTGTTCCTTGGTTCATCAGCTATATAGGTACGGATATTCTTACAGCAGCCAAGTTTACTGTTTAATATATGGGGTGTCCTTTTAACAGTAGCCTTTTCAGGTACCACACTAAATCTCTTTAAAAATCAATTTAAAAATATTTATGCCCCGTAAGGATTTTTAAAACAAATTCTACTATACACACCCTATGAATCTCATTTATTTGTTTACAACCATCTAACTGTTCCCTAGAAGCATACTTTTGCTGTTCTGAATCTGTCATAACGAACTGTTTTAGTATTCTAATTCTCATATGCACTCTTTCACTATTTTTAATTGGCGTTGGGAAAGGAAGCATTTCATACAACGTACGCAAATTCTTGTTATTTAGAGGGATTATAACGAAATATACTGCACTCGGACGGCCTCGGTTTCATCTCATAATCGGAGATATCAAAGGACTATTATAATTTTACGGTGGCATATGGATTCATGGTCCACAGTTTGGTGGCTAAGGTGAAATATTAACTCCACACAATAGTTGCATTTGCAGGCAGCTGTTTGCATGGAAAACGAGGAAGTTCTACTCTTTAACAAACGGAGTATCGGTAAATCCCGACATTGAAAGCATTTCTAGTTAAGGAGTTTGCCTTGAGGGATTGGGAAAGCAGATAAACTGACATTAGAAGAAAGCCGCACAGCAAATTAGCGGTACCCAGAAAAGGAGAAAACTATAGCTCCGCTCACCCCTTCTATATTTCCAGAATACTGAGAAATGAGGTAAGTGGTCGCCAGAGACAAGCTTCTCGTGAAGTTGGTCACGCCTAAGCGAAAGGGTATATTCAAACTCCCACTCACTCCCAGAACCAATACGAGATTTCTATTTACACGCACACCTTATTACAGCAGTGCCACCTTAAATTCTTCCAGGGTGGAATCACGCTAACGTCACTATTAATAATAAATTATTCTAATTACGGAGTAATGGCCGTTGAATTTTTAAAGTTAATCTCCATGAAAAACTGCAATAACTTTAATAAATTAACGTACCGATTTCTGAGAATTATCCCCAGATAACTCCGATCGTCTAGGCACAGTGGACGCCAAGACCGAATGTTAAATGCCAGCGAAAGGGTGAGGACATGGATTTGCTCATGAAGTTTGAACCATCGATCAATTATATCAGTAGAGGGGCTGGAAGGGTACTAAAACACCTTATCAGCATTTTTGTGCTGAGTCAGCACCCGAGGTCATTGACCCCTAGTAGTATACCTATGCGGGTTCTGTCCCCGAGGTTATTCACCCCTAGATTAGTAGTAGTGCAATGCCTATTCGCGAATTCTGCATAAGAGAGCGAGCCTAACCTAACAGACGCCATCTTGGAGGGACCTAACCTCACTTTTACGGTCAGTCGCCCTTCCCGACGCCAATTTTGCATAAGAGAGCAAGCCTAACCTCACAGTCGCCATCTTGGAGGGGCCTAACACCAGTTTTACGGCCAGTTGCCATTCCCGACGCTGATTTTGCATAAGAGAGCAAGCCTAAACTCACTGTCGCCATCCTGGAGGGGCCTAATCTCACTTTTAAGGGCAGATGCCCTTCCCGACGGCAACAGTCACCATCTTGGAGGTGTCTAACCTCACTTTAACGGCTAGATGCCCTTCCCGACGCCATCTTAAGTAGTAGGGCAATGTGGATTCGCGTAAGAGAGCAAGCTTAACCTCATGGAGGCGCCTAACTTCACTTTTACGGCTAGATGCCCTTCCCGACGTTAACTTTAGTGGTAGGGAAATAGGGATTCCCGCGAGGCCATCTTGAGCAGTAGGGCAATGGGGGATTCACGTCAAAGAGCTTGCCTAACATCAAGGATGGGGCCTAACAACACAAGACCTATTTTAACGGTCAGATGCCCTTCCCGACGCCATCTTGGGTAGTAGGGCAATGGGGATGCTCACGACGCCACCTTCAGTAGTTGGGCATTGTGACTTCGCTTAAGAGAGCCAGCCTAACCTCATGGGGAGCCTAACAACACATTTACGGCTAGATGGCCTTCCCGACGCTATCTTGTGTGTTAGGACAATGGGGATTCTCGCAACGCCATCTTGAGTAGTAGAAGACAATGGGGGATTCGCATAAGAAAGCATGCCTAACATCATGGAGTGCCTAACTACACAGAGCCTTGTTTTACGGTCAGATGCCCTTCCCGACGCCATTTTGGAGGGCCTAACTACACAGGGCACACAGTTTTACGGTCAGGTAACCTTCGCGTCGCAATTTTGATCCTCCCACCAGAGGGGCACTTATGGCCTAACCTAGTTTTATGGCCAGATGCCGTTCCCGACGTCATCTTGAAGGGAGCTAACTACACAGGCCCAGTTTTATGGATAAACGCCGTTCCCGACGCCATCTTGGAGGGGCATAACTTCACAGGGCTTAGAGGATCAGTTTTACTGTTAGATATCCTTCCCGCCCGCCATTTCGGAAGGGCCTAATTCCTCAATTCCTATCTTGGGCCCTGTTTTACGCTCAGATACCCGTTCCGTTGATATTTTTGAGGGGTCTAACTACACAGTCCCCATCTATGATTTTAAAAGAGGTCAGCTTAAGGGTTTATGTCTCCATCCGACAGACTACTTAGTTGTATACCTGTGTTATCGTGTGGTCTTTTTATGGCTTTATGTCTCCATCCGACAGACAAGTAACGTGACGCCACAGTCATATCCTTGGGTACGAGAGCAAGCATAACCACACACAGACGCCATTTTTGGAGGGGCCTAACCTTACATACACTATTTTGGTGAGGTCTGGCTTTGCGTCTCAATCCGATTTAAAAAATAACGTGACGTTACAGCGTGAGTGATTTTAAAAGAGGCCAGCTCATGGCTTTATGTCTCCACCTGACAGTGACAAACAAGTCTAAACATGCATAACTATGACGACGTGATCTTATGACCAAAGCTTTACGCTCCCATCCGACAGACTGTCTCCGACGGTACTGATCATGTGCCATACTGCGAGACGGAATTTATGCAAAGCAAACTGTGATTCAGGAGTCCACAGGGGGCCTCCTATATCATGTTATTATGAAGACCAACGACACGTTAGGTTACTTGACCCTTCTGCAATATACATTTCTCAACACATGTTGTCATTATGTTGTAGTAAACCCGATTCAATTCTGTTATCAGTAATACATTCTCAATAGCTAACATATTGCATTCAATACACATTATCACTTCTCCCAATCGAGGTATATCGATCCTAACATATCTTAAATTTGAGAACTCGGTTTTGACATTACTATTCACTAATCCCACTTATATCATGTATACACAATTTTATGTAATATTTTCCTCATGAAATCGTATATTAATTTAATTAAGTACTATATTATAGAAGACTTAGCTTGTCATTCTCGAGTTTATGACGAATCTGTAGCCATCCAGGTTACAGCTGCTGCACTTGGCTGGCTGGATTCCATAGATCGGTTGATTGGACGATCTTTTACCCTAATAATAATAATAATAATACGAGGGCCATCCGATAAATAAATTTCCATATTTTACAAGAAATACAGGCGGATTATTTACATTTGTGACGTATATTATTATTCTATAACTCGTACACTACTTCACATGGCCAACATTTCTGTCTAAACACTTTTGGTATCCTGGCAGCAGGTTTTTTATACCTTTCTCATACCAGCGTAGACAGCGGTTCACCTCCACGTCCACCTCTTCATCAGTCGTAAACGGCTTGCCTCCAAGGTGCAACTTGGGTCGTGGAAAGAGATGGAAATCACTCGGGGCGAGATTCGGGGGATAAGGTGGATGGGGGAAAAGGTCCCATTTGAAGTTCTGCAGGAAATCCTGGGTCCTTTGAGCTGAATGGGGGGACGTTGTCATGAAAGAGCAACACTTTCCGAGACATAGGACCAGACGTTTTCGTTTGACTAAAGCTCTTAGCTTCGAAACGACCATGCAGTACCCCTCAGCTGTGGCCGTAGTGTGTCGGGGCAGGTAGTCACCCAGTAGTACACCATTACAGTCCCAAAAGACAGTAGCCGTAACTTCCCCGCAGAGGCTAAGGTCTTTGACTGTTTCCTTTTGGTGCACGTTCGCCAGGCGTCTTCCATACCATCCTTTTTCGTTTTGTTTCTACAGTTAAATGGTGCACCCAGCTTTCATCTCCAGCGACAATGTGGAAAACAGTTGATCTCCCTCTCTTTGAAGCATTTGGAAGAAAGCTCAGGCCGGCTCGATCCGTTGTTGCTTGTGAGCATCAGTAAGAAATCTTGGGACCAATCTTGCACAGACTATTCGATACTGCAAGACATCTGACAGGATCGTCGCAATAGAGGAGTGCCCAATATCCATACCAGGAGGCAGTCGATTCATTATCTCATCACTGCTGACGCGTTGATCATCGTTCACAACATTTCGAACTGCAGCAGTAGCTGCATTGCCTGTAGCGGTAACGGGCATGCCGATGCGCTCATCATAATGCACCCTTCGCCGTCCTTCCATGAACGCCAGCGGCGAACCTTTTGGATGCTCATGCATACTTCACCATGAACACACACTAAACGGCGATGAATATGGATAGCCATTTCATTTTTCGCTGTGAAAAAGTGAATAACAGAACGGAGTCCACAAGCGGACACGCTTTTAAGTGGTAGCAGATACAGTATATTATGTACAGTATAATGCTCATTATATTATGTTTATGCAGGTGTCTAATTATACGGTTTGTCATAATAGCAGGTAGATGACAAGATTTCTCAAGCTTAAACAGTTTAACCAGACAAATACCTGAGGTGTACACGCAGATTTACAAAGTAGAACAGCGCCTAGAATAAAACATGTCAACCGTAGATGATAAAATTTTGCAGATCAATTCCCAATTTAGCGACGTCACCAATCAATTAACGCAGCAGATATCGGACATCATGTCAAAACTGGGGCAGGTTGAGCAGATCGATAGTAGGGTAAGCCAGCTGGAAGGAGACATCTCGAACCTCAAGGAGGAGGTGGAAATCTAGGTTTCCGGCATGATACAAGAGGCCGAAGGGAGAATTTCTACCGTCGAGGAAAATTTTGGAAGCCCTATCTCAGACGTTGAGGGAAATTTAGGAAGGCGTATTTCTGCCATTGAAGGAAGGTTAGAAAACCGGATTTCGACCATCAAGGGAGATGTTCAGAATATGAATGAGACCATCCTTCACGCAGTAGAAGATAGATTAAATCGAACAGGACCTATCACCATGCCATCAACCTCCTCAAGCCTAACCGGCAATACAAGACACCTAGACACCAAGGTGATTAAAGAGAGCCTTCCGAAATTCCACGGGAGACTGGAAGAAAACCCGACTACCTTCATCGAGGGATCGGTCAGTCTACTCGGAAGGACTAATCTACCAGAGGACATCTTCGTTCAACTCTTCAGACCGCAGATAAGGGGGCAAGCCGCTACTTGATGGAATAACTTGAAGGGCTTGAACTTAAACTGGACTGACTTTAAGAGGGAATTCCTTGCTATGTTTAATTCCAAAGGGGTGAAGGGCTCTGTGAAAAGGGAGCCACTGACTGATTCACAACCCTCCACGATAAGATTAGACCCGCTGGTGAAGGTATCGCAACCGAGATGCTTTGATGATCTGCGTGGAATCATCGCCCAGCTATCTTCCAGAGTAAAGTAAAGAGTACACAAGAGTAAAGTCATGGAAGAGACCAGCTCGGTTAGGAAATACTATCAGTGTGGAACAACGGGACACCTAAAGAAGAAATGCCCAACTTTGGTCCGGCCCATTCTGGGTTGAGGGGGGATGGAAACGGGAACAGTAATACGGCTCAAGACAAGACGAAAAAGCTGCCCTGGACAAGTAGGAAACGGATTGATCAGATTGTGAGCAGAACAGACCAACCTCGCCCAGTTATCATCTTGAGAATAGGCAACGAGAATTTTTTAGCCATACTCGACAGCCAAGCAAGCGACGTCTTCGTAAGTGGGACTGTTGCCAGATTACTACCCCCTATGAAGTCTCACCATCTCGGTAGAGGAGTGGGAGCAGCGGACGGGGTAACCTATTCTATCCAGGGACAGACTAACCTAACCGCTAATTGCATGGACCTGCCTGTCGTAGTTAACTTTGCAGTGATTCAGAACGTAATACCTGACATTATATTAGGCCATGAATTTTTCGTTGAATACAAGGTGATCCTAGATTATGTAGCTCATGAAGTCTTTTTGGGAAAAGACAGAAGTCTGATGGTCGCCTATCGAAATGGAAACCTCCGGACTCGCAACGATGTGGAAGGAGACGGAGACCTTGGAGATATCTAGTTAACGCATACTCAAACAAGTGAAGATGAGGAGATGAGACACGCCTTAAAGTACTTTCCAGAAGTCCCCACCAATAAAATAGGACGGACTATCACTGTAACGCACACCATTAAAAGCAGCACCTCCTTACCCATCAAGCAACGCCCATATCCGATCAAACCGAATAAGCGCTACTTCGTCATTCAGAAGATTCAAGAGATGAAAGGGCAAGGTCTCATCGAAACCTATACATCCTGTTGGGCTTCGCCTATCGTCCTACCGAAGAAGAATGGGGATTATAGACTCTGTGTGGACTTTCGCAAGTTGAACGAGAAGAGCTTTGGTGACGCCTATCCCATGCCTGACCTGAAATACTCGCTGAAACAAGTAAGTGGATCTAGGATGTTCAGCACACTAGATCTCAACTGCGGATACTGGCAAGTGGAGGTCGAGGGAAGTTCTAGGCCACTGACCGCCTGCATGACACCGAGAGGATTGTACCAGTTTAAAGTAATGCATTTTAGGCTGAGGAATGCTCCTGCAACCTTCATGTGACTGATGGATAAGGTATTGTTAGGATATGTTTGAGAATTCTGCCAAGTGGATCTCGACGACAATTTAACCCACAGCAAAAATTTTCAAGAACACCCTGTACATCTGAAGAAAGTGCTGGAACGACTGAAAATTCATGGACTGTCTTGCCAACTGGAGAAGTGCCACTTCCTCCAGTCCCGCGTAGAATATCTTAGCCACTTCCTAACATCTGAAGGATTAGAAAGGCATCCGGAGAAGAATCGAGCTATCGAAGAAGCTGAACGTCCGCGGACCAAACGAAAAATAGGTCATTTCCTTGGCTTGTGTGGATGGTATAGCCGCTTCGTGCCGCACTTTGAAGACAAGGCAATACCACTCACCGACCTACTCCATAAGAACCGCCCGTTCCGATGGACCAGCAAGAAGAGGCAGCATTCCAAGGCATAAAGGATGCGATATGCAACGCTCCCAGTCAATCCCATTCCGTCAGATATCGCTGTCAATCTTTGCCCTGCGACGACGCATCAACTGTGTCACTGGCTATTCCCCAGCGGAGCTGTTCTTTGGTCGACAGCTATACGGCACCGGGGATTCGGAGATTCGTCCACTACCCACATTTGGTCAAGATGATGCAGCTGTTTTCCTAGCAGAGTGGCAACATAAGCAGCAGCAGCAGCAGCAGCAGCAGGACGTCAAGGAAAAGCAACGGAAGATGTGCTTGCAGACGGACGCCAGCGACTCCGGCTTAGGAGCAGTGTTATTCCAGGAAAGGAGTGATGGTGGAAGGGATGTCATCGAGTATGCCAGCAGAAAGCTATCTCCCACCGAACAACGCTACTTTACTGCCGATAAGGAAGCCTTCGCCGTCGTGTGCGCCGTGGGCAGCTTCAGAGGCTACTTGGAGGGGAGGAAGTTCCAGCTGTACACCGATAACGCAGCTCTCAAATGGTTGAACTCGGTCTCTGGTTCCAAATATAAACTGATGAGATGGGCTATGTTAATCGGAGAATTTGATTTTGATGCGTGTCACGTCCCAGGATAGACGAACATAGGAGCAGACAGTTTATCTAGGCACCCGGAGATGGAACCTGAAACACCATTGTCGAGAGGGAGTTTCCACAAAAACACCAGAGCTAACCCAATGAAACTGCTCTTAGGATCATCAAGAAGGAAATTGATCTGGGAGTAATCAAGCAATGGCAAAAACAAACCAAACCCTGTAGGACCATGACGCAGTGGATCAGGAGACAGAACACCGATAGTCAAATCGTCCCGAGGGATTTCAAGATGTGCTACAAGAACTGCCGATTTGACGGAGGATTCTTGATGTACAGATCTCACCTCTCCGACACGCCTGCAGTAGTAGTGATCCCTAGACCACAAGCCACGACGGGACGCATCACCAGTCTTCTAAAGGATGAGGAATTCAGCCACTACGGTTATCCCCGGTGCATTCTATCAAAAAACGGGAGTCAGTTCACGTCAAGGAAGTGGCAGCAAATGATGGCTGAATGGGGGTGTGGAGCACAGGACAACCCCTAACTACCACCCAAGGGCCAATCCAACGGATCGACGAACCATGAGCTAAAAGGGATGCTACGTGTCCACCTAATTGACAAGGAACATCGACCGTGGGAACGTCAGGTACCGCTGTCACTCTTTGCCCTGCGACGACACATCAACCGTTTCACTGGCTATTCCCCAGCGGAGCTGTTTTTTGGTAGACAGCTATACGGCGCCGGGGATTGGGAGTTTCGTCCACCACCCACTTCTAGTCATGATGATGCAGCTGATTCCCTATCAAAGTGGCAGCATAAGCAGCAGCAGGACATCAAGGAAAAGCAAGCTTTGGTCGAGAAGAGATCCCTTGCCCAGGCCATGTCTCAAGATGTTGAAGAGACTCTGATTTTTCTACAAGGCCAACAAGTACTGCGACGTAACCACCCAGTCAGTAATAAGTCTGGAGGGTTTTGACGCAGGTCTCGCACCCAAGTTGGTTGTTCCCGTCGACGTCGATAACCAGCTGGGCCATGGTGTCTACTTACTAAAGATCAACCCTCCTGTCAAGGTCCACCCATCAGAATTGCGGCGAGTCACCCCACAGCTGCGCATACAGAGTAAGCCTGGTACTGCCACGGGTCCACCTGGAGGCAAGGCTACTGATGACACTGCACTAGCTGGTCATGAGAAAGAGAACGCATCAACTACCACCGAGGAGGAGGCTGGCGGCGAGGCAACACCGACCCCCCGACACGGCACGATCCAGTCAAGAGAAGGAGGGAAAGTCCAGCGACGTCGAGGAGGAGAGAAGATATAATCTACGACCAAGGCAAAGTCAACGAGTGTAATATACTTTTGAAATTGTTTGATGTTATAGGGAGGATATTGCTGCAAGTGTGTAATGGACTAGTATAACTTGGGAACAATTCTCTAAACTCATGGATAGATAGTGAGAATATCGAGCTCGATTAGTAGGTGTTGTTATTATTATTATAACTTGTGAGGTGTGGCTATGAAGTTCTTTACGTCTATTATTATTATTATTATTATTATTATTATTATTATTATTATTATTATTATTATTATTATCATCTGCGTAGTTAATAACGACAGGTTGTTGGTACGGATTTTATTTGGTATAAATCGTAGTCGAATCATTTATTAATTGTGTGTTGCATCATCTGTTTTGTGTAAAAAAAGCATTTGAGATTATGTCACGAGACTTCTGCAGTATGTATATTAATACGACTTTATTTAATGTAAGAACACGTAATTAATAGTACATAATTTATTATTACTTAATACCTGTAAATATGATTTACAAAACCAATGTAATGTTGTGCTACACAGCGTAATATTCTAGAACACCGCACCTTTGTCACTTGAGTTTTACGTAATGTTCTATCCATTTGTACATAGGTTACTGGAGACTCGAGAAGATACCAGAAAGCATTTTGTGTCATACTTTTCTAGAAGCTTGGCCAGGCAAGGTATATAAATGTACAGTCTTGGGTTGTTGAGTTGAATTTTTAGTAACTCGAGAGGTTGGTCGAGGTAAGTAGGCCTATGTGAACTCATGTATTGTTGGTAGTGTTCTGTAGCTGGTTGACATGCTAATGTGGCAGCCTTCTTCTTCTCCTTCGATTCAGTTCAAGATGGTGGTTCATGAATGTGTTCGTGTAAACTGTATATAATTTGTAAATAAAGCAGTGTACACAATTTACAGCATCTCGTGTGTTCGTCTTTATGAATACGATAAAATACCATGTTTATTTTGCTAAATTGATATCTCATCAAAGGGATATAAAAACAAGTTTCACTCACATCTTTGCTGCAAACTTCACAGAATATAATTTTACCATCCGATGTGAAATGGGGAAAATCCTGTAACAACTTTTTAATTAAGGACAACTTGGAACCTGACACTTTCGGCATAATTCACACACTGAACAAACGGGAATATCGAAATGTTCTCAATGAATGGAGTTTTTTCTTTCAGCAGATCAATGGATACTGTTTCCTGCCTCAGGACAGACTACGGGAGTGTTCTCTGCGAGAGGCTCTTAAGGCTTTCGGGGAGTGTGGTTTACAGCTTCCCGATTTTAAGATTTTGTTTAAAATACTGAAAAGGAGTCAGCAAATATTTTCTGGGAACGTATTAAAATCATTTAAACCGATTTAGGGATAAAAATACGAATTATAGGGATGTAGGCAAATATAGGTTCTAACGACAATTCAGGCAGTTTTAGGTACTATAGGATCACCGTTTCCAACTTTATAAATATATCTTTATTTAAAGTTATCTCTTCAAGAACGAACTAGGTCTTTCTCTAAAATCCGAGGTTTAATGATTACATCCCTCCATATAGGGATGATGTCAGGAAGGGCATCCGGTCGTGAAATAGGGCCAAATCCACACGTGCGACACAGCTCGCACTCGCGACCGTACAGATGTGGAAAAAGCTGTAGAAGAAGAAATTTCGTTTTAATTTTCTTCATGTAATTAATTTAAGAATTCTTGTTGGCAACTAATTTACTTACACTGTTTTTTCTCGAGGAAAGCGGAAGAAAGATTTCGATGGCTGAACAAGTTCAAAGTTATTGCAGCCAAAAACAGCAGAAACCTTACCAAACATGGCTGAATGCTTGTATGATTGGCATTCCAAAAACTTTTGTCATCGGATAAATTAAAATTAAATTTCCATGAAAATTTTCTTCTTAACGCAAACCCAAAAACAAAATTTTACACTACATCAGCTGATCGGTATTACTATTACACTAACTTTCAAGGCCATCCCACTAGGTGCGCTGGCAATCAATGTCTTGCGATATCTCGCGAAGTGGCACGCATTCTCTATAATGTATTTGGTGGTAGTTCCTCGGCAGATGGCAACGTACTCGCGAACGCGGCGCAAGCACGTGCTGTTGAAGGTCAAGCGCAGCCACAATACCCCAATGAAAGTTCCTACAGTACCAAATTAATTTTAAAATAAGTGGTTTGTAGAGATAAAATAGGGAACTTATTTATTGGATAGCCTTTGTAATAATGCTGGTTGCCGTGAGTCAGTCTTTTCAGATGCCAACAAGTCAGGCTTCCCTTGTGAGCCGAGGTTCATTAATGCCTTGTGATTAAGAGGACTGCTTGTGAATTTCATAATCACGTGGGATTTCACACACACACCTTCCCAGAATTTAATGTGTTGAACTGATTCATTCAGTCGAGCTGATACTGGCACACTCGTGTACCTCGACAGTAGGCTAGGGTTCCCTCAGCCGAATCCCTTCTTGTTAACGAACGATAGCATTTCTCAGGAAGGATTCCAGGCTATATTTTGTAAATAGCTCTGGGGTAGCTTATCTCGGGGAACGTGGAGGCGATTTCAAGGGCTCCTTGCACTCGCACCCACAGCTCCCAAATTGTTATCGGTTTGACCGATACAGGTCGTTGTGTCATAGTAAACGGGTCGCTTTCGACCCCAGTTGGTCATTGTTCCAGCCATCAGAATGGTACCAGGCTGAGTGGCTCAGACTATTGAGGTGCTAGCCTTCTCACCCCAACTTCTTCTTATTATTATTATTATTATTATACATTTTCGTCAAATTGTACATGTACAATTAAGGGTGGTAGATGAAGAAAGGGCAAGACCCATATATACGGAAGTGCCTCCATTCCCACATGTATGTGTACATAAACTACTGAATATTTACACTGACTGACAGAGCAAATGCAACACCAAGGAGGAGTGGTTCGAAAGGGATGAAAGTTGGGGAAAAACAGAGACGGCACGGACGAATAATTGATGTTTATTTCAAACCGATATGCAGGTTACACAATGCGCACGGCATCGACTCAGTAGGATGTAGGACCACCGCGAGCGGCGATGCACGCAGAAACACGTCGAGGTACAGAGTCAATAAGAGTGCGGGTGGTGTCCTGAGGGATGGTTCTCCATTCTCTGTCAACCATTTGCCACAGTTGGTCGTCCGTACGAGGCTGGGGCAGAGTTTGCAAACGGCGTCCAATGAGATCCCACACGTGTTCGATTGGTGAGAGATCCGGAGAGTACGCTGGCCACGGAAGCATCTGTACACTTCGTAGAGCCTGTTGGGAGATGCGAGCAGTGTGTGGGCGGGCATTATCCTGGTGAAACAGAGCATTGGGCAGCCCCTGAAGGTACGGGAGTGCCACCGGCCGCAGCACATGCTGCACGTAGCGGTGGGCATTTAACTTGCCTTGAATACGTACTAGAGGTGACGTGGAATCATACGCAATAGCGCCCCAAACCATGATGCCGCGTTGTCTAGCGGTAGGGCGCTCCACAGTTACTGCCGGATTTGACCTTTCTCCACGCCGACGCCACACTCGTCTGCGGTGACTATCACTGACAGAACAGAAGCGTGACTCATCGGAGAACACGACGTTCCGCCATTCCCTCATCCAAGTCGCTCTAGCCCGGCACCATGCCAGGCGTGCACGTCTATGCTGTGGAGTCAATGGTAGTCTTCTGAGCGGACGCCGGGAGTGCAGGCCTCCTTCAACCAATAGACGGGAAATTGTTCTGGTCGATATTGGAACAGCCAGGGTGTCTTGCACATGCTGAAGAATGGCGGTTGACGTGGCGTGCGGGGCTGCCACCGCTTGGCGGCGGATGCGCCGATCCTCGCGTGTTGACGTCACTCGGGCTGCGCCTGGACCCCTCGCACGTGCCACATGTCCCTGCGCCAACCATCTTCGCCACAGGCGCTGCACCGTGGACACATCCCTATGGGTATCGGCTGCGATTTGACGAAGCGACCAACCTGCCCTTCTCAGCCCGATCACCATACCCCTCGTAAAGTCGTCTGTCTGCTGGAAATGCCTCCGTTGACGGCGGCCTGGCATTCTTAGCTATACACGTGTCCTGTGGCACACGACAACACGTTCTACAATGACTGTCGGCTGAGAAATCACGGTACGAAGTGGGCCATTCGCCAACGCCGTGTCCCATTTATCGTTCGCCACGTGCGCAGCACAGCGGCGCATTTCACATCATGAGCATACCTCAGTGACGTCAGTCTACCCTGCAATTGGCATAAAGTTCTGACCACTCCTTCTTGGTGTTGCATTTGCTCTGTCAGTCAGTGTACATACATGTAGACAATTTTAAATTTACATATTTACACTCCAAACACTGTACTTTTAGTATAATAATTACTATCTTGATTTATGTTACTGTATATATATTAGAGTAAGAAGAACCAGCCATTTATACTTTCACTCATACCCCTGTATAAACACTCATTCACAACCACTCCACACGCGTACGCATTCACATTCAACTGTACTTGTACCCATCTTTCTTACAATTCCAAATTATACAGGTTATATACATCGCATATGTGTTTCCATTTACATATACATTTTCTTTACTGCGCGGAGAAAGTGAGGAAGAGGAAGCAGTTTCACATCAGATGGTAGAAATTCCAGATACGAGCAGACCTTGCATAATAGCCATTTAAATATGAGGTTGATCTGGCGAAGGTATGGGCAAGAGTAACTCCTTGACCTCTCATAACAGAGCGGTAGTTAAGCTGCAGGCGGTTTAAAGGGGAGAGATGTGTGTTGTCTGTCGGGGAATTTCATAATGAAGGCTACGATTATTTGTGTTCATTACGAGTAGAGGTCTGCATTATCTCTGATTTTTACCGACGAGTTTCGCTCGCCTCTCTGGCTCTCGAGAGTATGCGGTCGAGCGTCTTGTGCAGCCGGTTGCGGGCTACGATCGCCAGTGACTGGCCGAGTGCGCCAAACGTTCGGCCGGTCTCCAGTAACCGGCGGACGCAGTGCCAGCCAGCCAGCCAGCGAGCTGAGCTACGCCGGACTCCTTGAGATCATAGGCCACTACTTTACATTAACCCTCATCTATTTCTTTTACTTTTACAAATTTCATTCGTTTTTTACTATCAGTTCTATAACCTAAATATTATAATTGTATATGTTACATTTGAAGTGTGTTAATATGTTGCAGACTATTGGATTTTCGTCTTTGAGGTGATCATGTATTCCAGTAATTGTAACGTTATGAACTGTAACGTCTTCATATAGTATTTCATTCCGTTCGCTAGAAAAAACGGCGACACAGTAATAGTGGGCTATGTGTAACCTATCTCCAGACTCGGCCACATATACATTGTACTAATATCGAATGCAGGATTGTTTTTAAACGTAATACTCACCAATTTTCTTTTTGCAAGCGTTAATTTATAAACAAATTATGACCTGTAAATAATGTTACATGTGAATCATAACTATACAATTCATTTTTCGTCGCTGGTGCTCCTTGATGCACAGGAGTCATTTGTGTTTCTGGAGCTACTACAAAAGCTGGCGGTTTGTACTTCTTCCTGTGAAGTAAATGAAAGTGGAATCATACATTTATAGAGTTTAAGAAATGTTTCCTTTCTTGTGATTACGTGGTAAGTTCGGAATACTTACGAAATTGTGATGGATCAATAAGAGATCATCCACCTTGTCTGATTCCTAGCACGATCTTTTGCCAGACAGCAGGTGACTGGCCTGGCTAAAATTTCTCTAGTTGGCAGTAATAGTGGCAGGAATGCAGAGATATTTTCTGGCTGCTAACGACAGCCTTGGAAATAAATCCGCGTGCGTTTTTCACCACTTCAGAAGTTGTCCTTCGGCACAGCTACATCCGGATTTGGAGAGTGAAATGTACCTGTCAAATTCATTATTAGTAATTGTATGTCCATCTTCGTCGTCCTCATCCGAACTCCAGTCCACCTTGGACTTTTTGGTGGGAAGAACTTGGTCACTGTTCGCTTGAATGGGCTCTAAAAATTAATGAAAACATCCGTAATGTATTCCTGTCACCTTTAAATATGTATAAACCTTAGTTGGGATACTAAAAACTATATTTTCAGTGAATTCCCACACATGTCGCAAAAATTACATCGAAACGCATTGTGGAATGTTTAGGCTGCGAAACCCTTCCCAAATATTGTACATTTTATTCAACATAATTCTTGATCTAACGAAAGGTGGAAGATTAGACAAACAAACATTCGTTTACTGATTTGTTTCAGTGAATCGACCAGTAATTGCAGTTCAAGTCCCTGAAGTAGTAGTAGTTTTGATAGAAATATTTGAGAAATTATTGTAGACAACCTAGTCTCTTTCAGTAGGCCTAATTAAGGACACTTTTATTCTCCGTCCCGTGGAGTAGGGAAAATAATAGTAATCCACCAGCTGTAATAATCACATAACCACATTTCAGTAGAAATGTAGTGAAGATAAGGTATAATATATTAGATAGTATCTAGCCAGTTATATTCGTGTTTTTCTTCGTGTACGGCAATCCTTTCGCTACACAAGCATTTAAATAAACTCAGTGTAGTGTACCGGTAGTGTAGATATATTGTAGTATAGATACAGTACATTTAGATAGTGTCGTATCTTGCCTGCTATATTCGTGTGTTATCTTTCGTGCGTAATACTAATAATAATTTGTCTAAGCATTTAGCTTCGTTGGTAATCTTTGAGTACAGTAGTTCTCGCAAATTTCTTTTCTGTTTGTGATTAGTAGTGACATAGGGTACCGGTATTGTAATTAGGATGCGTCTGAAAGTAGTTTAAAAATTACTGTAGTGTACTGTACAGTAGTATACGAGTAATATCCTATTAGAATTTAGTGTGCTTATTTTATTATTGTGAAATATTTATGTAGTACTGGTGTAGCAGAGGTATTCGTAGAAACTCGTAATAAAATACTGTTGTTGTAATTAGGATAGGCTTAACTGCAGTTTGGAATTGTGTAGTTCTTGTGTATTACTTTCGATATTCAGTAATTAACAGCAGTTTTTATCCTGTTAGGGGTTGTAGGATAAAAAATAGAGCACGACTAAGTAGTATTGTAGTGTAGTCGTATTGTAACCGTCCAGGCTTCTCCAGCCCTACTAATTTAATATAATATCATTTTACGCGATATCATTTGATATCAAGTTTATCCGCCATCGGCAATTATTTGTAATAACATATTTATTCAACGTCAATCATTTGTAATCAAGGCTTTTTGGAATCATTTTGTATATATGATAACATCGTTTTAGTATTTAAATTATTATATTATGTAGGATAAGAATATATTATGTTGTAAATACGGTCAATATGTTGAGACATAGTTGTTTTCATTTCATCTCATGTTTGTGTGTACGGAGGGTTATTCTTGAAGCTTGGGATTCTGCGTGCGTCATAGGTTTATCTTATGACCAAGGCTAGTAAACAGCGACCCGTGCGCGAGGCTTGCAAGCTGGTCAGCTATATCATCGCCACGCCTTCTGGGCTTGTCGAGGATGAAGAGAAGGGGAGTTGATGCTTCGATCTATCGAATCAGATACTTCGTTGTATATGAGTTTTGAGATTGAACTGTTACCAAGAGTGGGGGTGAGCCCGGATATATACTGATTCTCAACACGAGAACGGGACCTTAAGGCCTAACAACCTTACGACCTTACAACCTTACAACCTAACTACGTGAACTCCATCACTACTACTTCTACTGTGAACATCTACTTTGTACGACGTGATTTGATTTTTGATACAGTGTGTGGTCGCTCTGCGACATAGTTATTTTGTACAATGTGTTGTCGCTTCGGTTATGTTATCGGATCTACGAGAAACGAAACAAGCTTATGGCTTGTGTGATATTCAGTAAATATTGTGGACGAAGAACTATGTTTAGTTAAAGTCTACGGAATTTTGGTACAAGTCTGTACCGTATAAATAGTATAGCTCAGTTGGATTGAGATTTCTACTAATATGGAAAAATTCAAATCTCTGAATTTTCTCCTCATACGATCAACGCTGATCAGTTTTTACAAGTATAGGGCCAATCTCTATTTTAAAGACTAGGCAAGCAGGGAGTGCTAGTCCAAATAGCCCGTACCATATCAGAGAAGGAAGGAAGGATGTCCATGGAGCAAATTCTACATCGAGAAGGAGAGAACGAGTAACCACGGAAACCAGATGACTTCAACGGAAGCTGCAATTGGTGAGCTTCAATTAGATAAAGCAAGCAATAGTAAATTCAGTAAATTGTAAATTCTTCCACGCTTTAAGGAAACTTTTCCGATTCATCTCATTTTTTGTATAATAAATTCATTTGTATTTTATATTGCGTTAATTTTCTTTCTTAAGCGATACTTAATGGTTAATTATTTAAAATCCTACCCCTGTGATTTAAGTATAAGTCTCTATGCTAGTAATATAAATTTTGGTTTACAGTTTTATTTAAAACTGTAACCATGGCGCCCAAACATTACATAGAGAAATGGGGAACCATGGAATGTTAATTGTTTCTATTTGTGTGGCAATTTGCGGGCAAGCCACAAATAGTTTATTTAATATTCATGTGTCCGAAGATAATAACTTTCATCTCCTCAAGTGTTTTGACGAGAGGGAACAGTTAGATTTGTCGCACCAACGTGGAGCTCGAAAACCATTAAGTATTCGTGGAAAGAAAGCAGTAAAGCAGAGTCTGTGTTTGTGGGGGTTAAGTGAGTGTCCATATAATTTTTATGTGTGATTTATGTGTGATTTTGGGGGAATCATGGCTGCACAAGGTGAAAAGGACATGAAATTACGTAGCAGAAACTTAGTAAAGGGAGGTGAGACACTGAATTCTAAGAATGTTGTAGATGAAACTATTGAAGTAGATAAAACGGTAGAGAGTGGTGGGAGCATGGAAAATAGCACAGAATCTGATGTAGCTAGGATGGAGGGCGAGAAAAGTAATACGAATAGTGATATGAATATTCAACAACTGTTTTTAATGATGCAGGGGATATTAGAGCAAACGAAAGGGATAGATGAAATTAAGAAAAAATCGAACAGACTAATCCGAAATTAGCAAAGAAGTAGAGAAAACACAGACAGAGATTAAAGAAAATAGAAAGGAGAAAGAAAAGACGAAAACGGAAATTAGCAGAGAAGTGAATGCTAGGATGGATGCTTTAGATCATAGATTAGATGAAGCACTAGAGCAGCAGAAACTTTTGAGAATCAGTTAGCGGAACAGGAGATGAGACGCAGCCAACATGAGAAAGTGGTAGAAAGAAAGTTAACTGAACATAAAACCGAAGTCATAGAGTTGGTAGAGAAATAAAATAGTAAAGTTAGAGAAAGAGTACAACAACAATACGATGATCTGTGTGGTAAGGTAGAGATTAATGTCAAAATATGTAATGAAAAGTTTAAGAAAGCAGAGGAATATGCTATTGAAATTAAAGCCACCAAGGAAAGACAGGAACACATTGCAAATGACGTAGAAACTAGAGAGAAAAGAATTAATGAACGTATTGAGAGGTCGGAGGCACTAATACGTAAAGAAATCAGAGAAGAGCAAGGTAATATAGGAAGTCAGTGCCATGGTACTAATTTCATATATGAAACTGAACTACCTAAATTCAATGGGAGACAGACAAACCCTTTAGATTTTTTAAACACTGTTAAGAAACGGTTTGAAAAGCGAATAGAAGAAGGAATCATTGAATGGGAAGAAGCGTTAGAAATAATTGGTGAAGCCTTTATTGGGGAAACGAAATCATGGTTTGCGGTGTATAAGAGCAGCATGACCAGTATGGTGGAATTCCAGAAATATTTCACGGAACAATTTTGGAGTGAAGCTATACAAAGCAGGGAAAGGGAACGCATTGTCTTTGGGAAATTTAGGCCACACGAGGGAGTTTCTATGACCGAATATTTTCTAGCCCACGTTATGATTTGTAAAAACGTAGATGGGATGTCAGCGGAGAGAGATATTGTGAACTTATTACTCAGACATTTTCCCAACAAAATCCGCGAAGCTAGCTGTATGCAATAGATAGAGTCTATTCAGGGAATGGAAAGATTGCTAGCAAGTTTCTATGCGTTAGGAAGTAGTAATAGTACACGTGAGCACACAAACTATCAAACACCACCCAGAAGACAAGAACACAATCACCGTGGTCAGTTTCAACCGAGACAGCAACCTGTAGGTAATCAGTCACACCAGCAAAATAGAAATGTTCAGAGGGAACGCAATGTAGAGGAAGGTACAAGCCGAAATCAGGATACAAGGAGACACAGTAATTTAAACTGATAGTAGACGGTAATGAGAGATCAGATTATCAGTCTTCAGTACATGTTGCGAAAAATTGTGTAATGACGCACATGGATTACGATCTCGATGTTAGAGATGAGTTATTACGGGAGGTTAAAATGGATCAAGTCGATGTTGATAGTATAAGTGAGAACCCCGTTGTTACGATCGTTATATGGAGGGCGCAGTATCAGGCTTTATTGGATTCAGGTAGTCAAAGATCATGTGTAAGTTCTAAGTGGTATGAGGACAGAAAGGAGAATATTGAGATTGAAGAAATGCCTGTGAAATCCACATATATCGTCACTGCTGTAGGTAAACGGTCCAAGCAAATATGTAAACAAGTTGCCATACCTATTTGTATTAACGGGAAGTCGAAAATTCAGATCTGTCTTGTTATTCCGAATCTTATATTTGATGTTATCTTGGGATCTGACTGGCTAAGTTTATACTCAGCTCGGCTAGATAACAATGAGGCGATAGTATATTTAAGGTGGGATAATAAGGATGTTAAAGTCACGTGGGATGCCGAAGTTCAGACGAAAGTGGAGGTTTGTAAAATGTGGTGTGTTAATGAGGTTTCAAAAGATGAAGAAGAGAGAGCGGATTTTAAGTTGTGTGAAGTGTGGTTAGAGGAGAACCACGATGATGCTTTGAGAGAAGCGGTAGATAGTAGCAATTTGGAAGAAGGTCAGAGGGACCGATTGTTGTATGAGTTGAGAGAACACAAGGAAGTATTTTCATCGAAACCTGGCAAAACACATGTGTATGAACACTCATTTTCAGTGCTGGATAAAAGTATATTCGCTGGACCGAGATATCCGATACCACATAAATATGCTTAAGCAGTAGACAATCAAATGGAAGCTATGTTAGAGGATGGTATTATTGATGTTTCGAATAGTCAGTGTGTCAATCTTTTAATGAGAAAAGCGACAGGTCTTAGTTGCAGTAAGATTATTAGTGACATGCATGTTCAGGAATTAGGTACGCCTAGGAGGTTATTATCTGATAGCGGATCTCAATTTACATCGAAGAAGTGGAAGGCTGTGATGACAGAGTTAGGTATCACACATGTTTTTTCCTCAATTAGGAATCCGCAAGGGAATATGTGTGAACGCACCATGAAGGAATTAGGTAGGATGTTTCGATCTTTAGTTCATGACAAGCACACTGCGTGGGTTGGTTCTTTAGCGTTGATTGAGAAATGGACTAATATGTTTCAGCATGATAGTACGAAATTCACCCCATTAGAGGTTCATTTTGGCAGCAATCCAAGGAATGAGCTGACAAAAGTACTAGGTATTACACAGGAACCTCAGCGGGACTCTCAGATATATGTCAGATTAGCGAGAGAGAATTTGATTAAAGCGGCTGAGAAGCGTAGCAGACAGCAGAAACGTCAGGTGTTAGACGAATTTCAGGTAGGAGATTCTGTTCTGTTACGTGTTCCCATGCTCTCGTCCAGTGAAGAGAAAGTGACGAAGAAATTCTTTTTGTTGTACCAGGGTCCATTCCAGATTCATTGTCGGGTTGGTCCTTGTGCATACAGATTGAAAGATGGTAATCGTGTCATGTTGGGCACTTATAATATTCGCTCTCTGAGACGATATATTTCTGCGAATTAAGTGTAATGTCTCACAGGTGTTGTTTTGATAACATTAAATGTACTTGAGTTGGAAAACGGGAATTCATGTATAGGTTGTGAACCTAGACCTGACACCATTGTAGAAGCCATGAGTAACTTGGGAATTTTTTTAAACTGCAGAAGGAAATTAATGCAATAATTTTCTAAGTAGTAATATTTTTGCAATGAAAACAAGAAATTGCTTGCGGCCATCTAAGAGAGGTAAGCCACGTGTGGTTACGTGTGTGTGTGGTGTGTATATTATTATAACCTGCAACTGCCGAACACTTTGATGGTGAAGTGCAAAGATAGTGTTATTTACCTGTTGTTGTAAATATTATGAGTGTTGCTGACGAACTTTCGCAAGAAAATCGGCAAGAATTATTACTAATGTTATCTGGTATCGTTGAAACAGACACTCTACAGTGAGATACAAGAGTTAATTATGTATGTTTTTATTTAAGTGTTTGTAAGATGTAATGATGTATACATCAGCCATTTTGTTGTAGTGTGTTATTTTCATATATGTTATATCTGTAAATAACAGGAGGGCGTATATAACCGTCCAGGCTTCTCCAGCCCTACTAATTTAATATAATATCATTTTACGCGATATTATTTGATATCAAGTTTATCCGCCATCGGCAATTATTTGTAATAACATATTTATTCAACGTCAATCATTTGTAATCAAGGCTTTTTGGAATCATTTTGTATATATGATAACATCGTTTTAGTATTTAAATTATTATATTATGTAGGATAAGAATTCATTATGTTGTAAATACGGTCAATATGTTGAGACATAGTTGTTTTCATTTCATCTCATGTTTGTGTATACGGAGGGTTATTCTTGAAGCTTGGGATTTTGCGTGCGTCATGGGTTTATCTTATGACCAAGGCTAGTAAACAGCGACCCGCGCGCGAGGCTTGCAAGCTGGTCAGCTATATCATCGCCACGCCTTCTGGGCTTGTCGAGGATGAAGAGAAGGGGAGTTGATGCTTCGATCTATCGAATCAGATACTTCGTTGTATATGAGTTTTGAGATTGAACTGTTACCAAGAGTGGGGGTGAGCCCGGATATGTACTGATTCTCAACACGAGAACGGGACCTTAAGGTCTAACAACCTTACGACCTTACAACCTTACAACCTAACTACGTGAACTCCATCACTATTACTTCTACTGTGAACATCTACTTTGTACGACGTGATTTCATTTTTGATACAGTGTGTGGTTGCTCTGCGACACAGTTATTTTGTACAATGTGTTGTCGCTTCGGTTATGTTATCGGATCTACGAGAAACGAAACAAGCTTATGGCTTGTGTGATATTCAGTAAATATTGTGGACGAAGAACTATGTCTAGTTAAAGTCTACGGAATTTTGGTACAAGTCTCTACCGTATAAATAGTATAGCTCAGTTGGATTGAGATTTCTACTAATATGGAAAAATTCATATCTCTGAATTTTCTCCTCATACGACCAACGCTGATCAGTTTTTACAAGTATAGGGCCAATGTCTATTTTAAAAACTAGGCAAACAGGGAGTGCTAGTCCAGATATCCCGTACCATATCAGAGAAGGAAGGAAGGATGTCCATGGAGCAAATTCTACATCGAGAAGGAGAGAACGAGTAACCACGGAAACCAGATGACTTCAACGGAAGCTGCAATTGGTGAGCTTCAATTAGATAAAGCAAGCAATAGTAAATTCAGTAAATTATAGATTCCTCCACGCTTTAAGGAAACTTTTCCGATTCATCTAATTTTTTGTATAATAAATTCATTTGTATTTTATATTGCGTTAATTTTCTTTCTTAAGCGATACTTAATGGTTAATTATTTAAAATCCTACCCCTGTGATTTAAGTATAAGTCTCTATGCTAGAAAATATAAATTTTGGTTTACAGTTTTATTTAAAACTGTAACCATGGCGCCCAAACATTACATAGAGAAATGGGGAACCATGGAATGTTAATTGTTTCTATTTGCGTGGCAATTTGCGGGCAAGCCACAAATAGTTTATTTAATATTCATGTGTCCCAAGATAATAACTTTCTTCTCCTCAAGTGTTTTGACGAGAGGGAGCAGTTACAGTATATTAATTACCTTATTGTGTGATCTTTGAGTACTATCCCAGACAATATATCCCTCCGTTCATTTATTTTTTGCAAATAAGTCATTTTACTTTTAATTTCATTTTTTCCATAAAGAATGGCTAAGGAGCGCGAGTGTACGAACTGTGGGGGTGGCGAGGCATTGAGGGGTATGAGGGAGGAGTTGGAAAGTTTGAGGGAGATAATTAGGATTCTCACAGAAGACAGGAAGGAAGATAGGACTCCTCAAACAATGTACAGGTTACAGTAGGTGTACAAAAGGGAGGGGAAGGAAAGGGATGAGTTGTAGAAGACTGGTGGTCTAATGTTCTAAGGGGAAGGAGATTGCAGGCTAAGGGCTCTATTAAGGATCAGAATTCAGGACAGGTGTCTGTGCGAAATCGGTACGAGTCACTCCAGGTAGAACAACAGAGGGAAGATGAGGGACAGGGAACTGTTGGTGAGATGTGTGGAAGTAGGAGTTAGGGAAAAGGTAGGAATGGGGAATGTAGAGTAGAGGATAGGAAAAGACAGGTGGAACAGGGTCATGGGAAGGAGAAAAGTGAGGAGGAAGTAGCTTCTGCAGCTATCAGGAAAGACTGGGCTGACCAGGAGGGGAGGGGATCAAATGATGTGGGTAGGGTTGAGGCTCAGATCATGGGGGATTCCATCGTTAGACACGTGGGGAAAGTGTGTGGAGGAAAGGGAACCAGGGTAGAATGGTATGCAGGAATTAGGTTGAGGCAGATGTTGAGGAAAGTAGAAGAGAGGGAGGAGGGGAAGGAGAAGGTGGTAGTGTTTCACGTTGGTACTAACATAGTTGGAGATGTGTGGGATCTGGTAAATGCAGCACGGGTGAAGTTTAAGAAAGCGGAGATTGTTATTAGTGGAATACTGTGTAGGAGGGATACTGACTGGAGGGTGATTGGGGATTATTTGAGACTATGGAGTGGGTATGTGGGAAACTGGGAGTGAAATTTCTAGATCCTAATGGGTAGGTAGGAGATAGGGATCTGCGCTCAGATGGCCTTCATTTAAACCGTAGTGGTACGTATAAGTTAGGAAATTTGTTTGGAAGGGTAATAGGGAGGTACATTCAGGGAAACGGGATGGCCTAGGGAGCGGTGATAAGGGAACAGGGAACTGGAAATCAAGTAGGGATGACATAACATTGTTAGTGTTGAACTGTAGAAGTATTGTAAAGAAAGGAATAGAATTAAGTAATTTAATAGAAATATATTTACCAGATATTGTAATAGGAGTTGAATCATGGCTGGAAATGATATAATGGATGCAGAAATTTTCTCACCGCACTGGAGTGTGTATCGTAGAGATAGGATAGGAATGGTGGGAGGGGAAGTGTTCATTCTGGTGAAAGAAGAATTTGTAAGCTACGAACAAGTTAAAGATGAGACACATGAAATTCTAGGTGTAAGGCTCATTTCTAAAGATAATATGCAATTTGATATGTTCAATCAATCAATACTGATCTGCATTTAGGGCAGTCGCCCAGGTGGCAGATTCCCTATCTGTTGCTTTCCTAGCCTTTTCCGAAATGATTTCAAAGAAATTGGAAATTTATTGAACATCTCCCTTGGTAAGTTATTCCAATCCCTAACTCCCCTTCCTATAAATGAATATTTGCCCCAGTTTGTCCTCTTGAATTCCAACTTTATCTTCATATTGTGATCTTTCCTACTTTTATAGACGCCATTCAAACCTATTCGTCTACTAATGTCATTCCACGCCATCTCTCCGCTGACAGCTGGGAACATACCACTTAGTCGGGCAGCTCTTCTTCTTTCTCTCAATTCTTCCCAACCCAAACATTGCAACATTTTTGTAACGCTACTCTTTTGTCGGAAATCACCCAGAACAAATCGAGCTGCTTTTCTTTGGATTTTTCCAGTTCTTCAATCAGGTAATCCTGGTGAGGGTCCCATACACTGGAACCATACTCTAGTTGGGGTCTTACAAGAGACTTATATGCACTCTCCTTTAAATCCTTACTACAACCCCTAAACACCCTCATAACCATGTGCAGAGATCTGTACCCTTTATTTACAATCCCATTTATGTGATTACCCCAGTGAAGATCTTTCCTTATATTAACACCTAGATACTTACAATGATCCCCAAAAGGAACTTTCACCCCATCAACGCAGTAATTAAAACTGAGAGGACTTTTCCTATTTGTGAAACTCACAACCTGACTTTTAGCCCCGTTTATCAACATACCATTGCCTGCTGTCCATCTCACAACATTTTCGAGGTCACGTTGCAGTTGCTCACAATCTTGTAACTTATTTATCACTCTATAGAGAATAACATCATCCGCAAAAAGCCTTACCTCCGATTCCACTCCTTTACTCATATCATTTATATATATAAGAAAACATAAAGGTCCGATAACACTGCCCTGAGGAACTCCCCTCTCAACTATTACAAGGTCAGACAAAGCTTCACCTACTCTAACTCTCTGAGATCTATTTTCTAGAAATATAGCAACACATTCAGTCACTCTTTTATCTAGTCCAATTGCACTCATTTTTGCCAGTAGTCTCCCATGATCCACCTTATCAAATGCTTTAGACATGTCAATCGCGATACAATCCATTTGACCTCCAGAATCCAAGATATCTGCTATATCTTGCTGGAATCCTACAAGTTGAGCTTCAGTGCAATAACCTTTCCTAAAACCGCATTGCCTTCTATCGAACCAGTTATTAATTTCACAAACATGTCTAATATAATCAGAAAGAATGCCTTCCCAAAGCTTACATACAATGCATGTCAAACTTACTGGCCTGTAATTTTCAGCTTTATGTCTATCACCCTTTCCTTTATACACAGGGGATACTATAGCAACTCTCCATTCATCTGGTATAGCTCCTTCGGCCAAACAATAATCAAATAAGTACTTCAGATATGGTACTATATCCCAACCCATTGTCTTTAGTATATCCCCAGAAATCTGATCAATTCCAGCCGCTTTTCTAGTTTTCAACTTTTGTATCTTATTGTAAATGTCATTGTTATCATACGTAAATTTAATACTTCTTTGGCCTTAGTCTCTTCCTCTATCTCGACATTATCTTTGTAACCAACAATCATTACATACTGCTGACTCAATATTTCTGCCTTTAGAAGATCCTCACATACACACTCCCCTTGTTCATTAATTATTCCTGGAATGTCCTTCTTGGAACCTGTTTCTGCCTTAAAATACCTATACATACCCTTCCATTTTTCACTAAAATTTGTATGACTGCCAATTATGCTTGCCATCATGTTATCCTTAGCTGCCTTCTTTGCTAGATTCAATTTTCTAGTAAGTTCCTTCAACTTCTCCTTACTTCCACAGCCATTTCTAACTCTATTTCTTTCCAGTCTGCACCTCCTTCTTAGTCTCTTTATTTCTCTATTATAATAAGGTGGGTCGTTACCATTCCTTACCACCCTTAAAGGTACAAACCTGTTTTCGCATTCCTCAACAATTTCTTTAAACCCATCCCAGAGTCTGTTTACATCTTTATTTACCGTTTTCCACCGATCATAGTTACTTCTTAGAAACTGCCTCATACCTGCTTTATCAGCCATATGGTACTGCCTAACAGTCCTACTTTTAAGACCTTCCTTTCTATCACATTTATTTTTAACTACCACAAAAACAGCTTCATGATCACTAATACCATCTATTACTTCAGTTTCCCTATAGAGCTCATCTGGTTTTATCAGCACCACATCCAAAATATTTTTCCCTCTGGTTTGTTCCATCACTTTCTGAATCAGCTGTCCTTCCCATATTAACTTATTTGCCATTTGTTGGTCATGCTTCCTGTCGTTCGCATTTCCTTCAAAATCAAATCAAAATCTCTTTATTTGCAAATGAGGTGTCTACCTCGGTGGCAAATGGTACACTAAAATACATTATTGTCAAGCACTAAATTTTAAATTAACAGGAGACGAAGAAAATTTTCCTAGAATACAATATTATACAATTTACGCTAATAATTTTTTCTATTAAACACACACATCATCCTTCATAAATTTATATTGCTTACAAAATTCTACTTATGATATCTTACAAACATAGTCAACTCATATACAGTACGATATGTGAAATTACTTCTAATAATACTATACAACTGGTATAAGATTAAAATTAACATTGAATTTATTTACATATTTATATTTTACCCATTTTAGAACCTAAGTAGCATAACGACCTGCTGCGT
Organism: Anabrus simplex; assembly: GCF_040414725.1. NCBI lineage: Eukaryota > Metazoa > Arthropoda > Insecta > Orthoptera > Tettigoniidae > Anabrus > Anabrus simplex. Next base: position 412,065,371 of record NC_090266.1, on the reverse strand, counting down.
CTTAACCAGAGCCCCTTTCGCCACCACTTTTCAGAGTTCCTGAAGGGCCTTCACAGCTACCGTAGCGGTCCCAGGGCCCTCGAAGTCCCCACTGTACTTCACCCCTACAGGCAGTCCCCTACTTGGGCTGTCCAAACTCCTTAGACCAGGGGATGGAATTAATTTAATCACACACATTTATTATTTACAATATCCTGCACTGGTCGAATGCCCTCTAACATGTAATTTATTATCTCTGTTGTTGTTTATTCTCTTCTTGAATATCTGTACAGATTTTGGAAAAGGATCAAACACTACCCCTGGTAAACCGTTCCACTCCTTCACGCCCTTCCCAATGAAAGAAAATTTACCCCAATCGCTTCTGCTAAAATTCCTTCTAATTTTGTACTTGTGGTCAGTTCTACCAATATAATTATTTTCCAACCGAAGCCTCTCACGGATATCTCCCCATGCTTCTTCTCCTGTATAGGCTCTATATAATCCTATAAGTCTACTTTTCTCCCTTCTCTTACTTAAAGTTTCCCACCCAAGTTCCTTTAACATTTCTGATACACTACTCTTTCTCCTGAAATCCCCTGTTACAAACCTTGCTGCTTTCCTCTGCACACCATCTAGTTCTTTTATTAGGTATTCTTCCCAATTGACATCTGGCAAATTCAGATCTCCCGCTACAGTCACATTTCTTTCCATGTCGTTTCCCACATAGCTGACTATCCTATCAAATAATTCCGAATCCGCATCAGTGCTACCCTTTCCCGATCTGTACACTCCAAATATATCAAGTTGCCTATTATCTTTAGAAATGAGCCTTACACCTAGAATTTCATGTGCCTCATCTTTAACTTTTTCGTAGCTTACAAATTCTTCTTTCACCAGAATGAAAACTCCCCCTCCCACCTTTCCTATCCTATCTCTACGATACACACTCCAGTGCCGTGAGAAAATTTCTGCATCCATTATATCATTTCTCAGTCATGATTCAACTCCTATTACAATATCTGGTAAATATATATCTATTAAATTACTTAATTCTATTCCTTTCTTTACAATACTTCTACAGTTCAACACTAACAATGTTATGTCATCCCTACTTGATTTCCAGTTCCCTGTTCCCTTATCACCGCTCCCTAGGCCATCCCGTTTCCCTGAATGTACCTCCCTATTATTCTTCCAAACAAATTTCCTAACTTATACGTACCACTGCGGTTTAAATGAAGGCCATCCGAGCGCAGATCCCTTTCTCCTACCCACCCATTAGGGTCTAGAAATTTCACTCCCAGTTTCCCACATACCCACTCCATAGTCTCATTTAAATCCCCAATCACCCTCCAGTCAGTATCCCTCCTACACAGTATTCCACTAATAACAATCTCCGCTTTCTTAAACTTCACCCGTGCTGCATTTACCAGATCCCACACATCTCCAACTATGTTAGTACCAACGTGAAACACTACCACCTTCTCCTTCCAATCCTCCCTCTCTTCTACTTTCCTCAACATCTGCCTCAACCTAATTCCTGCATAACATTCTACCCTGGTTCCCTTTCCTCCACACACTTTCCCCACGTGTCTAACGATGGAATCCCCCATGACCAGAGCCTCAACCCTACCCACCTCATTTGATCCCCTCCCCTCCTGGTCAGCCCTATCTTTCCTGATAGCTGCACAAGCTACTTCCTCCTCCCTTTTCTCCTTCCCATGACCCTGTTCCACCTGTCTTTTCCTATCCTCTACTCTACATTTCCCTTTCCTACCTTTTCCCTTCCTCCTACTTCCACACATCTCACCAACAGTTCCCTGTCCCTCATCTTCCCTCTGTTGTTCTACCTGGAGTGACTCGTACCGATTTCGCACAGACACCTGTCCTGAATTCTGATCCTGAATAGAGCCCTTGGCCTGCAATCTCCTTCCCCTTAGAACATTAGACCACCTGTCTTCTACAACTACTCCCTTTCCTTCCCCTCCCTCTTGTACACCGACTGTAACCTGTACATTGTTTGAGGGAGTCCTATCTTCCTTCCCGTCTTCTGTGAGAATCCTAATTATCTCCCTCAAACTTTCCAACTCCTCCCTCATACCCCTCAATGCCTCACCACACCCACAATAAGTACACTCGCGCTCCTTAGCCATTCTTTACGGGGGGGGAAATTTTAAATTAAAAAATAAAATAACTTATTTGCACAAAAATAATGAACGGAGGGATATATTGTCTGGGATAGTACACAAAAATAAGGTAATTAATATACGACTACACTACAATACTACTTAGTCGTGCTCTATTACTTTTTTTTATCCTACAACCCCTAACAGGATAAAAGCTGCTGTTAATTACTGAATATCGAAAGTAATACACAAGAACTACACAATTCCAAACTGCAATTAAGCCTATCCTAATTTCAACAATATTTTAGTAAGAGTTTCTACGTATACCTCTACCACACCAGTACTACACAAATATTTTACAATAATAAAATAAGCACACTAAATTCTAATAGGATATTACTCGTATACTACTGTACAGTACACTACAGTAATTTTTAAACTACTTTCAGACGTATCCTAATTACGATACCGGAACCGTACCGTATGTCACTACTAAGCACAACAGAAATGAAATGTTTGGAGTGTACCGATCGGGAAAGGGTAGCACTGACGCGGATTCGGAATTATTTGATAGGATAGTCAGCTATGTGGGAAACGACATGGAAAGAAATGTGATTGTAGCGGGAGATCTGAATTTGCCAGATGTCAATGGGGAAGGAAATGCGAACGACAGGAAGCATGGGAAAAAAATGGCAAATAAGTTAATATGGGAAGGACAGCTGATTCAGAAAGTGATGGAACAAACCAGAGGGAAAATATCCTGGATATGGTGCTGATAAAACCAGATGAGCTCTATAGGGAAACCGCAGTAATAGATGGTATTAGTGATCATGAAGCTGTTTTTGTGGTAGTTAAAAATAAATGCGATAGAAAGGAAGGTCTTAAAAGTAGGACTATTAGGCAGTACCATATGGCTGATAAAGCAGGTATGAGGCAGGTTCTAAAAAGTAACCATGATCGGTGGAAAACGGTAAATAAAAACGTAAACAGACTCTGGGATGGGTTTAAAGAAATTGTTGAGGAATGCGAAAACATGTTTGTACCTTTAAGGGTGGTAAGGAATGGTAAAGGCCCACCTTATTATAATAGAGAAATAAAGAAACTAAGAAGGAGGTGCAGACTGGAAAGAAATAGAGTTAGAAATGGCTGTGGAAGTACGGAGAAGTTGAAGGAACTTACTAGAAAATTGAATCTAGCAAAGAAGGCAGCTAAGGATAACATGATGGCAAGCATAATTGGCAGTCATACAAATTTTAGTGAAAAATGGAAGGGTATGTATAGGTATTTTAAGGCAGAAACAGGTTCCAAGAAGGACATTCCAGGAATAATTAATGAACAGGGGGAGTGTGTATGTGAGGATCATCAAAAGGCAGAAGTATTCAGTCAGCAGTATGTAAAGATTGTTGGTTACAAAGATAATGTCGAGATAGAGGAGGAGACTAAGGCCAAAGAAGTAATAAAATGTACATATGATAACAATGACATTTACAGTAAGATACAAAAGTTGAAAATAGAGCCTCCGTGGCTCAGACGGCAGCGCGTCGGCCTCTCACCGCTAGATACCGTGGTTCAAATCCCGGTCACTCCATGTGAGATTTGTGCTGGACAAAGCGGAGGCGAGACAGGTATTTCTCCGGGTACTCCGGTTTTCCCTGTCATCTTTCATTCCAGCAACACTCTCCCTTCTCATTTCATAGCATCTATCAGTCATTAATAAATCAATTTGGGAGTGGCGACCCCATCGTACTAATAGCCTATAACTGCTTCATGCATTACATCCCTGACCCGGTCAATGACTGGAAAACAGGTTGTAGGTTTTCATTTTCATTTTCACAAAAGTTGAAAACTAGAAAAGCGGCTGGAATTGATCAGATTTCTGGGGATATACTAAGGACAATTGGTTGGGATATAGTACCATATCTGAAGTACTTATTTGATTATTGTTTGGCCGGAGGAGCTATACCAGATGAATGGAGAGTTGCTATTGTAGACCCTGTGTATAAAGGAAAGGGTGATAGACATAAAGCTGAAAATTACAGGCCAGTAAGTTTGACATGCATTGTATGTAAGCTTTGGGAAGGCATTCTTTCTGATTATATTAGACATGTTTGTGAAATTAATAACTGGTTCGATAGAAGGCAGTTCGGTTTTAGGAAAGGTTATTCCACTGAAGCTCTACTTCTAGGATTCCAGCAAGATATAGCAGATATCTTGGATTCTGGAGGTCAAATGGGCTGTATCGCAATTGACCAGTCTAAAGCATTTGATAGGGTGGATCATGGGAGACTACTGGCAAAAATGAGTGCAATTGGACTAGACAAAAGAGTGCTAGGGGCTTTACGTCGCACCGACACAGATAGGTCTTATGGCGACGATGGGATAGGAAAGGCCTAGGAGTTGGAAGGAAGCGGCCGTGGCCTTATTTAATGTACAGCCCCAGCATTTGCCTGGTGTGAAATGGGAAACCACGGAAAACCATCTTCAGGGCTGCCGATAGTGGGATTCGAACCTACTATCTCCCGGATGCAAGCTCACAGCCGCGCGCCTCTACGCTCACGGCCAACTCGCCCGGTGACAAAAGAGTGACCGAATGGGTTGCTACATTACTAGAAAATAGATCTCAGAGAATTAGAGTAGGTGAAGCTTTAGCTGACCCTGAAATAATTAAGAGCGGAATTCCTGAAGGCAGTATTATCGGACCTTTATGTTTTCTTATATATATAAATGATATATGTAAAGGAGTGGAATCGGAGGTAAGGATGTTAGCGAATGATGTTATTCTGTATAGAATGATAAATAAGTTACAAGATTGTGAGCAACTGCAACGTGACCTCGAAAATGTTGTGAGATGGACAGCAGGCAATGGTATGTTGAAAAACGTGGTTAAAAGTCAGGTTGTGAGTTTCACAAATAGGAAAAGTCCTCTCAGTATTAATTACTGCATTGATGGGGTGAAGGTTCCTTTTGGGGATCATGTAGGAATCTGGGTGTTAATATACGGAAAGATCTTCATTGGGGTAATCACATAAATGGGATTGTAAATAAAGGGTACAGATCTCTGCACATGGTTATGAGGGTGTTTAGGGGTTGTAGTAAGGATGTAAAGGAGAGGGCATATAAGTCTCTGGTAAGACCCCAACTAGAGTATGGTTCCAGTGTATGGGACCCTCACCAGGATTACCTGATTCAAGAACTGGAAAAAATCCAAAGAAAAGCAGCTCGATTTGTTCTGGGTGATTTCCGACAAAAGAGTAACGTTACAAAAATGTTGCAAAGTTTGGGTTGGGAAGAATTGAAAGAAGAAGAGCTGCTCGACTAAGTGGTATGTTCCGAGCTGTCAGCGGAGGGATGGCGTGGAATGACATTAGTCGACGAATAAGTTTGAGTGGCGTTTATAAAAGTAGGAAAGATCACAATATGAAGATAAAGTTGAAATTCAAGAGGACAAACTGGGGCAAATATTCATTTATAGGAAGGGGAGTTAGGGATAGGAATAACTTACCAAGGGAGACATTCAATGAATTTCCGATTTCTTTGAAATCATTTAGGAAAAGGCTAGGAAAGCAACAGATAGTGAATCTGCCACCTGGGCGACTGCCCTAAATCCAGATCAGTATTCATTCATTCATTCATTCATTCATTCATACCATTTACAGGCAGTTCGGAAAACAATCGTCGAACTTCAGCATACGCGACTTGGTTTTCTTCTGCTGTGAGTTTCTTCAAATGACGCCGTGACTGCCATAGAGCCGTCGCAACTTAATGGATAGGCTCCAATTTGCACTTCTCTCTGATGAAGTATGCTGCTCTTTTTTATTTTCGTTATGCACTGAAAAGTATAAACAATATATACATAATTGCATTCCGATAATTCAACAGTTTTATAAATGATCATACCTTATAAAAAATTACTTACTTCGTTGTCACTGTTTTCTGGTTCACAGTGATGTAACGGACGCGTGTACCAAGGCAGCACACGTACCAGCGCTGTTATTTTTGCACTTTCCAAATCCAAACACGCTTCTTTAAAGAGGGTTTAGAAAAACGACATCTTCTCGTACGTACTCTTCATGGAAAGTTTCTAAGAGTTTCGATTGCCTCCGGGAATCTAGTAGATCTCGAATATCGTCGATTTGACTTGTGATGGAATTGAGCATTAACAGTATACAGTTCCAC